>NW_022436947.1:3468166-3472442 GCF_009761245.1 Sapajus apella | reverse complement strand
TACAGGCACGCACCACCATGCCCAGCTAATTTTTTGCATTTTTAGTAGAGACGGGGTTTCACCGTGCTGACCAGGATGGTCTCGATCTCTTGACCTCGTGATCCACCCGCCTCGGCCTCCCAAAGTGCTGGGATTACAGGCTTGAGCCACCGCGCCCGGCCTCAAGGTATTTCTAATAAAGAGTGAAAACCAATTGCCACTCTGTTCTCAGCAATCATCTAAAAGAGTGTCTCAATCTATTTGTGCTGTAATAACAAAATACCTGAGGCTGGGTAATTTAGAAAGAACATAAACTTATTCCTTACTGTTTCAGAGACTGGGAAGTCCAAGATCAGGGTGCTGGCAAGCTCAGTGTCTGGTGATGGTGTTGTATTGGACCGAGCGTAGAAAGTTAGCATCAAGACAAAAGTATGCCAGATTGCAGGGTCATTTATTATGCTGACGACCACAGAGGACTCATGTCTCTCCAACCTGTGGCGTCAAAAGGAGGGTGCCAAGACTTTTTATACCCGAAAAACCACCTTGGGAGTGGGGGTGAGGAGCGGGGATGGGGATGAAAAGGTTTTGGACATTCCAAGGTCCAGGGGATTCTGTAATTCACCTCCTGGGAGGAGACGAGGGCGGGGGTCTCCGGACATTCCAAGGGCCAGGGGACTTTTGTCATTCTGTTTATTACTTCAGTGGTTTACAGAAGTCAAGATAAGCATTTGTTTACACACAGATCTTAGTTATCCTGGGCTGCTTATTTTAGTTATCACTAAATAACTAAAGCAAAGGCTAGCAACTCTGGCACAATATCACAATGGCCCAGTCTCTGTTTCCAAGATGGAACCTTAAATGCTGTGTCCTCACATGGCAGAAGGGAGGGTGAGGCAAAGGCCTACATTGTTCCCTCTAGTCCTTTTCAAAAGTTATTAAGGCCACAAGCGGTGGCTCATGCCTGTAATCCCAGCACTTTGGGAGGCCGAGGTAGGCAGATCACGAGGTCAGAAGATTGAAACCGTCCTGGCTAACACAGTGAAACCCCGTCTCTATTAAAAATACAAAAAATTAGCCAGGTGTGGTGGTGTGTGCCTTTAGTCCCAGCTACTCTGGAGGCTGAGACAGGAGAATCACTTGAACCCAGGAGGTGGAGGTTGTAATGAGCTGATATCACATCACTGCACTCCAGCCTGGGTGACAAAGCAAGACTCCATCTCAATAAATAAATAAATAAAAATAATAGTTGTTGTTAATCCCACTTATGAAGGCTCAAGAACAGCCTGGACAACATAATGAAACCCCATCTCTACAAAAGTTAAACAAACAAACAAAAAAATTAGCCAGGCATGATGGTGTGCACCTGTAGCCCTAACTACTCAGGAGGCCGAGGTGAGAGGATCGTTTGAAACCAGCATTCTGAGGCTGCAGTGAGCAATGATCATGCTACTGCACTCCAGCCTGGGTGACTTAATCCCCCCTCCAAAAGGCATTATCTCTTAATGTTATCACATTGGACACGAAGTTTCAATATATATTTTTTTTTGACCAGGATGGAAGTTCAATAGCATGATTATAGCTCATTGCAGCCTCTAGCTCCTGAGCTCAAGCGATCCTCCTGCCTCAGCCTCTCAAGTAGCTGAGACTACAGGCACATGCAACCACACCCAGCTAATTTTAAATTTTTTGTGTGAGATAGGGTCTCTCTGTGTTACCTAGGCTGCTCTTGAACTCTTGGCTTCAATCGATCCTCCTGCCTTGGCCACCCAAAGTGCGGGGATTACAGGTGTGAGCCACTGCTCCCGGCCCACATGAATTTTGCAGGACACATTACAAACCATAGTAAACAAGGGCTTGGCAAATTGACAAATTTTATGCATTTTTTAATATCAAAAACACAAACTCGATGGAGCCTTAGTAGCCTTCTCTGTTCCACGCTTCACTACCTATTAATCAGACTTGGCATTCAAGACATATTGTTTCGCCATTCCAGCTGCATATTCTTAAATATACCAAAAATAAAAAATGGTGCTTGCGTCGGCAGCACACATACTAAAATTGGAACGATACAGAGAAGATTAGCATGGCCCCTGTGCAAGGATGACACACAAATTTGTGAAGCATTCCATATTTTAAAAAAAATAAAATAAAAAATAAAAAATGGTTAGAAAGCAGTATGGGGAAATGGTCACAGTCTCTCTGGATGACGGGACTTTTATCCTGAACTTTCCTAACTTTTGAGCAACATGTATTAGTTTACAATCAGTAAAAAACATTATCTTTAAAATTAAAAAAAAAAATTCCTATGTTACTGGGGAAGAGTGTGGTAGTAGTGATTAAGCAATAATCATAATATATTATCCCTTGGGTCCTGGGGGCCTAAAATAAGAAAAAATGATCTAATGAATATTTTAAACTCTTAAATAAAATTATTATAAAATTTCAAAATTTTATAATAGGAGAAGAATTTGTCATCACTTTCTGAGGAACAGTATTCTGTATCTGTGAAATCCACAGAGCAGTCTTTTCTTTTCTTTCTTTCAGGCAGGGTCTCACTCTGTCACTCAAGCTGGAGTGCAGTGGAATGATAGTAGCTCACTGCAGCCTCGGACTCCTGGGTCGAAGTGATCCTCCCACCTCAGCCTCCTGAGCAGCAAGGGCTACAGGCACACGCCACCATGCCTGGCTAAATTTTTAAACCTTTTTTTGTGGAGACAGGGTTTCACTATGTTGCCCAGGCTGCTCTAGAGCTCTTGGTCTAAAGCAGTCTTCCTGCCTCAGCCTCCCAAATCGCTGGGATTATAGGCATATAATCTCCTTTCTCAACAGATCAATCTTCTTTCTCAACTTTGCTATCACAACTATTGAACCTAGCCATCAGGGTAGGCAATATTGGGCTGAAGCAATCCAGAATATGCCATATGCCACTCTGGCATAAGGAGTATTAATTTGTGCTAAAGGCAATTGAAAATTAACAAATTCAGGAAGAGTTCTTTGTTCTCCCCCATCTGCCTAAAAGCAGACCATAAATTTTTCTTTTCTTTTTTTGAGAGGGAGTTTCGCTCTTGTTATCCAGGCTGGAGTGCAACGGCGCGATCTCGGCTCACCGCAACCTCCGCCTCCTGGGTTCAAGCAATTCTCCTGCCTCAGCCTCCCGAGTACCTGGGACTACAGGCCCACCCATGCGCCACCATGCCCAGCTAATTTTTGTATTTTCAGTAGAGACGGGGTTTCACCATGTTGACCAGGATGGTCTTGATCTCTTGACCTTGTGATCCACCCGCCTTGGCCTCCCAAAGTGTTGGGATTACAGGTGTGAGCCACTGCGCCCAGTCTCTTTTTTTTTTGCACCTGGGTGCACATGGCCTAAGGCTGAAAAGGGCATTAGCCTAAATTTTTCTTTAATGAAGGTGTCACACACACACACATGCACGCACACACACGCACACACACACACACACACACACACACACACTAATTCCCCCTAACCCCTCAACCAGACCAGGGAGAGAAGAGCCACTCTTATCCTCAAGATGGGGAGTTAACACCAAGAAAACTTTGCATAATCAGGTCTTACTAAAGTAGGCCTTATCTTCCATTAGCTCCCCCATATGTTTCCTAGTCTTTTCATGGCAAATGATCATCCTTTAAGCCGAAGCCTAAACTCTTTCCACTGTTAAAAGGGTATATGAGTCCCTGAGTCTAATCTCTTCTTTGAGAGAAGAACTCGTGCACACATAAATACAGATTGTGTTCTCTCCTGTTAATCTGTCTTTTGTTAGTTTAATTCACCTGCCCTAGGTTACAGAAATTAAGAAGATAGAGGGAAAACTTTTTTCTCCCTGACATTCTTGATTTTTAAACATTTTTAAATAATCTTCTTTACATAAAAATGTTTTAGGATCTAAAAATTTATTGTTTTTATTGCTTTTATTTGTCAAGTATTAGGTAAAATTTATTAGGTTTTTATGTATTCCTTTTCTCCCTCAACTAGAATCCCAGGTTGAGGGAAAGACTATGTCATAATATAATGAGTGCTCAAATTCCCCTAAAATAGACTTTTTGAGGAAAGGAAAAAATAGTCCTTGACATAGTGAAGGTAATCAATAAGCAGTTTTTAGATATCTCTATTATAAAACATTTTTTGGCAGTAAAGAAGCAGGCATTGTTTTTTGTTGTGGTGGTGGTTTTTTTTAGATGAAGTTTCGCTCTTGTTGCCCAGGCTGGAATGCAATGGCATGATCTCAGCTCACCGCAACCTCCCCATCTCTGGTTCAAGCAATTCTCCTGCCTCAGC
>NW_022436947.1:3455543-3468066 GCF_009761245.1 Sapajus apella | reverse complement strand
AGAGATAGGGCTTCTCCATGTTGGTCAGGCTGGTCTTGAACTCCCAGTTTCAGGTGACCCGCCCACCTCAGCCTTCCAAAGTGCTGAGATTACAGGCATGAGCCACTGCACCCGGCCTAAAAGCATGCATTGTTGGTTGCTTTACAAAAAGGTCTCCAACAACTACTTTGTGCTTAGCTAGTAATTTATAGCTCATTTTATTCTATGCTGTATCACCATGTTTACAAATCATCATTTGGTTTTTATAGCCTATTTTATAGTTACCTTTAAAATTTTGGTCTTTTATGAAAGTCATCCTATATTCTAAAAACAAAAATGACTTATGTTTGAGTTACAAATGTGTTTTAATTTGTGAAAAGTCTTTCTTGCATCTTATCTTTCCATATCATATTTACTCAAGCTTGGATTCGAATAGATGCTTATCATTTCTTTCTTTAGCAGTATTTTGTGGCTATTAAAATTAAAAAGCAAACTTTCATTTTGAAATTAAACATTGATCTTATGGAATGTATTTAACAGTAATCACATGTCTGTAAGTAAATGTTCTCATAATTAAAGTCTGCTCTTCTAAATCTTAACTGTTCTTGGGCAATCTCACCACTGATGAAATAGATTACATTTTGCCGGGCGCGGTGGCTCACGCCTGTAATCCTAGCACTTTGGGAGGCCGAGGAGGGTGGATCACGACGTCAAGAGATCGAGACCATCCTGGTCAACATGGTGAAACCCTGTCTCTACTAAAAATACAAAAATTCAGCTGGGCATGGTGGCGTGTGCCTGAAATCCCAGCTACTCAGGAGGCTGAGGCAGGAGAATTGCCTGAACCCAGGAGGCGGAGGTTGCGGTGAGCCGAGATCGCGCCATTGCACTCCAGCCTGGGTAACAAGAGAGAAACTCCGTCTCAAAAAAAAAAAAAAAGAAAAAGAAAAAGATTACATTTCATTCTGTCTTCACATTCCTTGATAATTGGATGAGATAAAGGGTACATATATGTGAAGTAGTCCTACATTCTCTATCGCTAGACTGAATTGAAAGACTCTTTCATGTTTCATGTAAATATCAGAACCAAATAAGATGGAATTTTTTCAACACCTTTGTTGTTTCTTTCCTTCCTTTCCTCACCCCCACCAGTCTATCCCCAGCCATCTCTTCTTTTAAACTATCATCAGATTAAGAGTCAATCATATAACTTTCCTGCATACAAGGTTTTAATGGTTCATCCATTGCCTGAATAAAGCCTAATGTCAATACTAAAAGGAGACCTATGGTGAAGAAGAGAGCATTGACTGTTGCCTGGCTTGTCCAGGTGACATTTGCCTTGTTGAAGTCACCATTTTTGTGGTAGGTCTTCATTTGAATTATGTTTGTCAATTTGCTAAGAGCACAGGCTCTCACTAAAGTAACAGAAGACTGACATGTAAACAACAATACTGCTATGGTCTGAATATTTGTGTCCGCCAAAATTCATGTGTTGGAACCCAACCTTCAAGGTGATGTTATTAAGGGGAAGGACTTTTTAAGAGTGATTGTCAGGAGGGCAGAGCCCTCATGAATGGAATCAATGCCCTTATATAAAAGAGGCCTCAGGAAGCTCAGTCCTTTCTACCATGTGAGGATGCCTTCATCATAAAAACAACCATCCATGAGAAAGCTGGCCTTCATCACACACAGAACCTGCCAGTGCCTTGATCTTGGACTTCCCAGACTCTAGAACTGTAAGAAATAAATTTCATTTGCTTATAAGCCACCCAGTTTTAAGGTATTTCGTTACACCAGCCTAAACAGACTAAGACAAACACCAATATATTTAGCTACAATAAGAAATTTGGCCAGGCACGGTGGCTCATGCCGAAAACACCAGCACTTTGGGAGGTCAAGGTAAGACGACCCTTTGAGCCCAGTTTGAGGAGACCAGCCTGGGCAGCATGGGGAAGGGAAGGAGAAAGGGAAGGGGAAGGGGAAGGGGAGGGAAAAAGGGAAGAGGAAGGAGAAAAGGAAGGGGAAGGGGAAGGGAATTAACTGGCAAAATAACTAGCTATTCTGACCACCTCAATTCTGAATTCTTTTTTTTTGAAACAGTCTCACTCTGTCACCCAGGCTGGAGTGCAACCTCCTGAGTAGCTGGGATACAGGTACCCACCACCACTCCCAGTTACTTTTTGTATTTTTAGTAGAGCCAGGGTTTCTCCGTGTTGGCCAGGCTGTTCTCAAACTCCTGACCTCAGGTGATCCACCCTCCTTGGCCTCCCAAAGTGCTGGGATTACAGGTGTGATCCACCATGTCCAGTCCAATTCTGAATCCTTAGAAATGTGTGAAAAGCTAGATTATAACTGAAATTATGTGTGCTTAAAATCAGGGCAAGAAGACATGTGTTTTAAGTACAGGATGGCATTAGGCTTGATACTTCAGCAACAGATTTATACAGCATGTTGAGTCTTTAAACAGAGCATCCAAAATATTCTTTAAAAAAAAAAATGTTTATTTGAGACAGGACTTCACTCTGTCACGCAGGCAGGAGTACAGTGGCACAATCACAGATCACTGTAGCCTCCACCTCCCAGGCTCAAGCAATCCTCCCACTTCAGCCTCCCATGGTGCTGGAACTACAGTCTTACACCACCAGCCTTTTGTATTTTTTGTGGAGACAGAGTTTTGCCATATTTCCCAGGCTGGTCTCAAATGCCTGAGCTCAAGCAATTCTCCTGCCTTGGCCTCCCAACATGCTGAGATTTCAGGCGCGAGCCACCATGCCAAGCCTTTGTTTAAAAATTATTAAGAATTTTGGAGGGGAGTAGGGGGCTAGGAAAAAAAAAAGAATTTTGACATTGACAGCAGAGCCCAGGGCCCTGGGTGACCGATGACACACTCGTAAAGCCAGCCTAAATATAAAATAATCCTCTAGTGCAAACTAACCCACCCTATTAACCCAGCTTGCCCTCTCTATCTGTAAATAAAGTTTTATTGGGATGCAACCATGCTCATTGGTTTCATCTATGGCTGTTTTTGTTCTACAAGAGGAGAGTTTTCCATACTTGCAACAGAGATTGTAAGGCCCACAGAGGCTGAACTATTTATTACCTGGCCCTTTATAAAAGTTTGTTGCCACCTGCTGTAGTGTATAATCTGTCAATTCTTGCCCCATACTTGCCATTGTAAATGAGCACTCAGCCATCTACAACGTGCTCCACTCTTCTCCTTGGAAACCATGTATAGTCCCCCGGGAGTCTGCAGCTACAAATGAGAAGAATTTGGATACTGCTGACCTGCTCACAGACTGAAATGCCAAGAATTTCTGTGGCACTGTAGGACAGCAATAACTACGAATTCTCATGGGGAACCCTGCAAAACTATATGATCTCTTCTACCCAAATCTCTTGTATACCTGAGGTTTCTCACCACGGCTACCACAAAACAACATACAGCTGCCAACTCCCAGGCAGCAACTTGCTGGAGTCTTATGTTCCCTTCATAAAGGATAGAGCTCAAGAACTGCTCTTCTTTGACTGGCTATTAATAAAATCTCGACTGGGCGCGGTGACTCACACCTGTAACCCCAGCACTTTGGGAGGCTGTGGTGATCAGGAGTTCGAGACCAACCTGGCCACAATGGAGAAACCCTATCCCTACTAAAAATACAAAATTAACCTAGCTACTCGGAAGCCGGAGGCAGCAGAATCACTTGAACTTGGTAGGCAGAGGTTGTAGTCAGCCGAGATCACTCATTATGCTCCAGCCTGAGCAACAAAAGGGAAACTCCATCTCAAAAAATAAATAAATAAATAATAAAAAAATAAAATCTCTAAAACCCTCTAGCTCCATGTCTGGCACTTCCGTCTCCCACCTAAATTCCCCTAAACCAGGTGCCCATGTGCTATGGTTTGAATGTCTGTCCCCTCCAAAACTCATGTTGAAATGTAATTACCATTGCAACAATATCGAGGTGGGACCTTATTTTTTTTTTTTTTTTTTTGAGACGGAGTTTCGCTCTTGTTACCCAGGCTGGAGTGCAATGGTGCGATCTCGGCTCACCGCAACCTCCGCCTCCTGGGTTCAGGCAATTCTCCTGCCTCAGCCTCCTGAGTTGCTGGGATTACAGGCACGCGCCACCAGGCCCAGCTGATTTTTTGTATTTTTAGTAGAGACGGGGTTTCACCATGTTGACCAGGATGGTCTTGATCTCTTGACCTTGTGATCCACCCGCCTCGGCCTCCCAAAGTACTGGGATTACAGGCGTGAGCCACTGCGCCTGGCTTTTTTTTTTAATTTTTATTTTTTGTAGACATAGGATCTCACTCTGTCACCTGGGCTGGAGTACAGTAGCACAATCATGGTTCACTGCAGCCTCAACATAGGCTCAAGAGATCCTCCTGCCTCAGCCTCCTGAAGAAGTGGAACCTTTTAGAAGTGATTAGGCCATGAGGGTTCTGCCTTCCTGAATGGATTAATGCCATTGTCTCAAGAGAGGGCTTGTTATGGCAGGAATGGGCTCATTATGAAAGGGCACATTCAGTCCCCTTTCTTTCCCCTCTTGCCCTCTTTCCTCTGCCATATGATGACATAGCAAGAAGACCCTCACCAGATGCTGGCCCCTTGATATTGAACTTTCCAGCCTCCCAAACGATAAGCCAATAAATTTCTGTGTATTATAAGTTAACAAGTCTCAGATATTCTGTTATCACAGCACAAAACACTATGTAAACTTAATACCTGGGCTAGGTCCTATTAGGACTTTAAGGATCTAAGAGTTTACCCTGAAGACTAACTATCTAGTCAGCCTGCTAGTTTCATGGATGCTGGTAGAAGACATGAGACATCTGGGTCAGAAATAAAGGACAGTTTATTACTCACAACAATAGCAATAGCCAAAGTAACAGCATTCGGCACCGGTTCCCCACGCCTAAGTTTCTACAGGGTGACACAACGGCTAGTTGATGTCCACTCAGGCCATGAGTTCTGCTACAGGAAAAGCAGCTTGAGCTTGGAAAAAGAATCCTGTTATAGCGGGCTATAGCACACTTGCCCATAGCCCTAGAAGGCAAGATTATTTTACTTCTTCTTTTGCTGTGAAGAGAGACACAATCTCTAACCTTCAAGAGAGTTTGCTATATAATTGTCCTCTAAAGATAGATGGGAACAAAGGGCAGTCAGTGCCCTGCTTGCAAAATGTGCAGAAATGCAAGAAATTCTTGGAGAATTGTCTCTCCACCGCCTCCATTTGGACTTGGTCTTTTATGGGGATTCTTCCCTCCCACTCCTATAGCTATAAGCGAGCCCCGTTTTTCCTATGAGCAAGTTGGGTTTTTGCTAATGACTTCTCCAGGGTTCGATTCCTTCTTTTCTAGTTTGTAGATTTATACCTGTCACTTTAGAGAAATACACCCTACCCATTGTATCACCCCCAAACCAACATATAACTAAGTGGTCTCTCATGTTTTGTGACTTTTCTTTCTTTTATTTATTTTTTATTTATTTAAAGAGGGGGTTTCACCCTGTTGGTCAGGGTGGTCTCAAACTCCTGACCTCACGTGATCCACCCACCTCAGCCTCCCAAAGTGCTGGGATTACAGGAGTGAGCCACCACGCCCAGCTAGTTTTTACTTATTTATTTATTTTTTAAAGACAGGGTTTCACCACGTTGATCAGGCTGGTCTTGAACCCCCGACTTCAGGTGATCCGCCCGCCTTGGCCTCCAAAGTGCTTGGATTACAGGCGTGAGCCACCACACCCAGCCGTTTTGTGACTTTTCAAGTAGAATTTTATAAATTGTTTTTGTCTATATATAGCCATACAATTTAAGTATCACAATATGTTTAATGCACTTAGCCGTTTCCTCCTCCCAACCATTCACTATGTTCTTCCCAAATTCGTAAAGTTGCGTGTGTGTATAATGCATATATGTGTTTACAAAAACATATATGATATTAAACTCAACAGCCATCACACATAAAAGTTAGAGATTATTACTGGAATCACATTTAGGATGCACCACGTAAGGAGTCTATTGTGCCAATTCGACTAAACATGAGTGGATAAAATGGAAAAGGAAGAGGAATCAGGAACTCATTCCAAACAAAAACATCATCCAGAGGAAACAGGATAAGCCTGTCCAGACACTGGAAACTATCATGAGGAAGGAAAAGCGATTCTCAGAACAGATGGGCGGAAACTGAGCAACTAACAGAGGTGGAGCCATGTTTATTTGAGAAAGTGTATTCTGAGATTTGGGGGCTGAACAGAATCTGTACTTATTCCCCATGGCTCCTGGATCTATAATGATGCTATATACGGATGCTTAACTGGCATGCATGAGCTTCTGTAAATGATCAAACTATTTCTGAAACCTATAATTCTCTGTCACTTGTAACTTCCTGTCTTCTGAAAAATGTGTATGTTTTTATTTGAATGGATGCTAACTTGATTAATTCCTTTTCTAAATATTTGAATTTCTAGAGAACTGTGAATGTTTATGGAGATGATTGAAAAGGATATTAATTGGTTCTATCCTTCTGGGAAAAAAAGAAAAAAAAAAAAAAAGAAAAGGATATTAAAACCAGGTCTATCCCAGACAATATAGGATAGATGGTTACAGGGCATTAAAAAAGAGAACTGTTAAGCCTACAATCCAGCATCTTTTTGTCTGCTGTATTTTTTAAAAGCTTGCAGAGTAAGGCATCTGTTATTGTTTCATCTCTTTTGATACAACTAAATTCCTTCGAACACATACAATTAAAAAATAACACTCTCAAGTAAATTGTATGTCTATGTGAATAAAAATGCAATCCTTTGTATATGAGTTTTATGTTTCCCAGCTGTCCATGAGATTAGTATGTACCATAAATTACATACTCCGTATTCTGCATTCCTTTGTAGCTACAAATGAAAAGATTTAGGCATTTAAAAAATTTCTTATTGAAGTAAAGCCCTCACTAATTATTCATCAGCAATAAAGACTTTATAATTGTTCAATATTTTGAAGCGTTTAAGCATATAAACTAATCCTCATTTTAATAGTTTATTCATCTAACTGCTTTCATAGAGTACCTCTTTTTTTCATACTCTAAACATCAAATGCAATCGTTTCAAAACAGCTAGAATCATTGATTTTGAGAGCTGAAATATATTTCATTTTCTCAAAGTAAATAAAAAAACTGAGTCTCAGTGATTGCCTAAGAATCATATTCCCACAAGACCTGCCCAGCTAGAAGTACGTTGAAACCACTTTTGAAATTAAGAATCCATGCTCTTTCTATAATATGCAGATTTTTCTCTTCGCAGTTCTCGTAGGGAATTGGTTCTGAATTTATTCAGTTTAGTAGTGCTCAGACAGATGTTTCTATATCTCTTATAACACGACCAGTGGGCATTTCTTTTTGTGATTCTTTAGTTATCTAGGATTTTATTCTGTATTACTATTCCAGATGAATATTTTAAATCCTTAATTTATTCTTGTAATAAAAGGTAGACTTTTCTTTGGGGCAAGTCCATTTTTCAAGCTAAACTACGGAAAGCTGAAACTCCAAACTGAATATAAATTAAAATTTAAATTTAACCACGTTGTGATGCCAATGAACCACTGATGGTTCTTAAAGTCTTCACAAAGGCTGGCAGGAAAACTTCACAGTGAATGAATTTAATTACTTCTAACTACAATGTCACTACCTAGGGTGCTTCTGTAATGCCTGTGAGACTGAAACACTTAGAAATGTTCACCTGGCCACACTTAATCTTACTTTCTCTCTCTCTTTTTTTTTTCTTTTGAGATGGAGTTTCGCTCTTGTCTATTGTTGCCCCGGCTGGGGTGCAGTGGCATGATCTTGGTTCACTGCAACCTCTGCCTCAAGGGCTAGAATGATTCTCCTGCCTCAGCCTCCCAAGTAGCTGGAATGACAGGTACCAGCCACCACGCCTGGCTAATTTTGTATTTTTGGTAGAGACAGGTTTTACCATGTTGGTCAGACTGGTCTCGAACTCCCGACCTCAGGTGATCTGCCCGCCTTGGCCTCCCAAAGTGCTCAAATTACAGGCATAAACCACAGTGTCCAGATTATTTTATCTTATTTTTATCTTGTGCTAACCTACCCTGTGTTAGCCTGACAGACTCCATCTTGCTGAGAGCCAGACAGACTCCATCTTAGCCTCCGTCTCACCCCTCCCGCCATTTCTCCCTTGAGTGCATATCTGGGTCATGCTACTGTGCTGAGTCACGCTGTGCTTAGAACTATAGAGGCATATAACCATTGTAATCATATCCTGCTTGGCAAGCCCACTTGCTATTGTGAATACCCCCTTGATTGATTGCTTACTCTTTTCAAATACTCAATAACTCATTTGGAGATCTCCTGAGTTCTAATTCTCCCATTGTTTCAGCCTCAAACTCACCAGTATCTCTAAGTGAATCTTGTCAGAATTACTGCACTGAAATTTGGAAGAGAATCTGGTTGCATTGATCGTGGAGAAGTGATTTTTAATTTCCTGCTGAGGTGGTCCCTTTCTTGATCATCTTTCTTGGCCTTTTCTTTTGTCGATCGGCCTATTGTAATCTGGCGTATTACTGTGTTTCTCATCTAATATGCTTCCCTCTAGAGGTCCAGTTTCAGAGTGCTGACCTAACTGATACTGTCACTCTTCTAATAAGTTTGTTTGTTTGTTTGTTTGTTTGTTTTTTGAGACGGAGTTTCACTCATGTTACCCAGGCTGGAGTGCAATGGCGCGATTTAGGCTCACTGCAACCTCCGCCTCCTGGGTTCAGGCAATTCTCCTGCCTCAACCTCCTGAGTAGCTGGGATTACAGGCACGCACCACCATGCCCAGCTAATGTTTTGTATTTTTAATAGAGACAGGGTTTCACCATGTTGACCAGGATGGTCTCAATCTCTTGACCTCGTGATCCACCCGTCTCGGCCTCCCAAAGTGCTGGGATTACAGGCTTGAGCCACCGCGCCCGACTGTTTGTTTGTTTATTGGAGACAGAGTCTCACTCCGTTACCCAGGCTGGAATGCAATGGTGAGCCATCTTGGCTCACTGAAACCTCTACTCCTGGGTTCAAGTGATTCTCATGCCTCAGCCTCCTGAGTAGCTGGGATTACAGGCGTGCACCACATACCTAGCTAATTTTTGTATTTTTAGCAGAAACAAGGTTTTGTCATGTTGGCCTGGCTGGTCTCAAACACAGCCTCAAGTGATCCACCTGTTTTGGCCTCCTAAAGTGCTGGGATTACAGGCATGAGCCACTGCACCTGGCCCAATTTTTTTCTTAATGAATCGAAAGCTCTTATTAGTTGGACGTGGTGGCACATGCCTTTAGTCCCTGCTACTAGGGAGACTGAGGCAGGATAATTGCTTGAACCCGGGAGGCAGAGGTTGCAGTGAGTCAAGATTGTACCACTGTACTTCAGCCTGGCGACAGCAAGAATCTGTCTCAAAAAAAAAAAAAAGGAATTGAAAGCTCTTACTATTGTTTTTTATGTTAATGGTATTAGTCTTACCAAGTTAGAGCTCACTGAGAAAGCCAACTCACAACCCACATGTCATCCCATGTGCTACTTAATGAATTTGGTGTCACCCAATTAACTGGCATGTTAAATTCCCTCTGGGTTACACTCTACTTGTGACTTTCATTACACCTATCATCATCCTGACTACAGGGCTTACCTGCTTCCAAGTTAAATATCTAGAGCAAGAATGCACAAAAGCCTTTTTCTGGTTCCCCTCAGATGGAATTAAGACCAAAAAAAAATTTTTTTTTTAAGAGACAGGGTTTCTCCATGTTGGTCAGGCTGGTCTTGAACTCCTGACCTCAGGTGATCCACCCACCTCAGCCTCCCAAGATGTTGGGATTATAGGCATGAGCCACTGCGCCAGACCAAAACAGACCAAAAACTTTTTTTTTTTTTTGAGATGGAGTTTCGCTCTTGTTACCCAGGTTGGAGTGCAATGGCGCGATCTCGGCTCACCGCAACCTCCGCCTCCTGGGTTCAGGCAATTCTCCTGCCTCAGCCTCCTGAGTAGCTGGGATTACAGGCACGCACCACCATGCCCAGCTAATGCTTTGTATTTTTAGTAGAGATGGGGTTTCACCATGTTGACCAGGATGGTCTCGATCTCTTGACCTTGTGATCCACCCGCCTCGGCCTCCCAAAGTGCTGGGATTACAGGCTTGAGCCACCGCACCCGGCCTAAAAAACTTTTAAAATACTTAATTGAATGATAAAACAGAAATGCACATACAATACAATATAAGGCTTATCCGTGGTCTGGCTCACAAAGAAGAGATACCACACCTTGCAAGGCAGTGTTTCATATTCCTTTTATATTCAGTCTGAGAAATTTCCTTCCCCCCAAAGTGAATAGCATTAAGTGGTCTTAAAATAGCCTCTCATATACAAAGTGAGTTTGCCCATAGTAATTCTCCAGTAGTGTGCTATTCTAATATAATAATCATGTACCAGAATGACCCACAAAGGGTAAGAGGAAGGAACAAAGAGTTTTTCCTTCACTGTGCACATCTTGAGTCAAAAGAACAGGGTAAGACAGTGTCTACTGCATAATGCACAGAGACCTTGGTTTCTGTGGGGTTGAAATCACTGACATTTCTACCAGGTAGTAAGGAAACAAGGGTTGCGGAGAAGCAGCTGGTGCAGAGGAAACAGAACACAGCTGAGCATTACATGCTCTGGATTCTACTAATGGTTCTTTCAATTTTTCAACTAGAGCTCTTTGTCCTTCAAAAAGTGAACTTTCCTGAATCTCAGTTTCCTTCAATTTTTCAACTAGAGCTCTTTGTCCTTCAAAAAGTGAACTTTCCTGAATCTCAGTTTCCTTACCTAAAGAGTAAGCATACTTTCGAATCCGAGTCACCACAGCAAAAAAAAAAGTAAGCATACTAATATTTACACTACTAATTTCTCAACGTTGTTCAAATAATTGTTAGGGCAACAATTTATTCTAAGCAGAGTCAAAGTTTACTTCAATCTTGCTTAAGGGAAATTGAAGAACGTTCATAGACTTCTTTCATAGACGCTTTTTCTGATATGCGTGGGTAGCTAGTTAACATTTTTAGACTAATTACAAGGAAAACTATTGGGGTACAGGTTATTGGGCTCCTCATGTGCAAGTTACTCTTTACAAAACTGTGTGTAAAGATCTAAGAACTCATGAAGAAACCTACTATAAGATATTTTATTGTGGTTCAGTTTTATACAAAATTAGAAAGGTAGTATAATTGAAAGTGGCCCGGGCAGGGCACAGTGGCTCACGCCTGTAATCCTAGCACTTTGGGAGGTCGAGGTGGGCAGATCACAAGGTCAGGAGTTCAAGACCAGCCTGGCCAATATGGTGAAACCCCATCTCTACTAAAAGTATAAAAAATTAGCTGGGCATGGTGACATGCACCTGCAGTCCCAGCTACTCAGGAGGCTGAGGCAGGAGAATTGCTTGAATCCGGGAGGTGGAGGTTGAAGTGAGCCAAGATCACGCCACTGTACTCCAGCCCGGGTGACGAAGCAAGACTTAGTCTCAAAAACAAAACAAAACTGATCCAGTTTTCCCATCGAACCAAAGCTTGAGAAACTTACACTTGTCTTAACTGAGTTTTTTTCTCAGGGAACTGACTGTCAGGCCTCTAAGATAGGATCAAGGAACTGAAACTTTCCAGATTGCCACACCAAGACAATGAGACACACCTGCTACCTGTTAGACAACTCCTCTTCCTCACCCTTTCCTAATTCCTATTTTCCTTCCCCACTATATAAACCTCAAACTTTAGTTGGTTAGGAGATGGATTTGAGGCTTCTCCCCCATTTCTAGACTGATGTCACCCAAGATAAAAGCCTTTCTCCCTGTCAATACTTGTTGTCTCAGTGATTGGCTTTCTGTGAGACGAACAACCAGACCTATGTGAAACCCCTGACATTCAGCAACATGATGGCCGCTACCGGTCACCTTGCTTCAAAGGTTATCAACACATAACCAATACTATTAATGTACATTCTTATCTATTCCACCCTCCCAAATGGATTCTTTTAAACCAAATTCCAAATTTCACCTACAGATAATGTAGGAGATTAGAACATGCCACCTCCAAATAGGCTACTCTGGCATAAAGATTATTTTGAGCTGGTGGCAATTGAGGAAGAATAAACATAGGAAGAGCTCTCTGCCATCCCCTGTGTGCCTGAAAACAGATCATAAAATCCTCCTGTGAAGGGCACCCTGTCACCCACACACTTCCCATAACAGGAAGGGAATAAGCACCTTAACATGTGAGACAAGAAGTCACCAAGAAAGGGCCTACACAAACCTCACTGCCTTTACCTACCATTTGTTTACCCATGTAATTGCCTTCCTATAATGCGTCACCCCTTGAAGTGCAAAGACCCCTTCCTTTGATTTGTCACTTCTCTTCAAATGTGTTCTTTTTTGCCTGAATGGTGTAAGAGCCTCAAACTTGGTTATTTCTTCGGAGGTTTTCTCTTCCCTCTGTGAAGCACTTCCCACCCCCACCATGGAAAACTTTTTTTTTT
>NW_022436947.1:3446449-3450543 GCF_009761245.1 Sapajus apella | reverse complement strand
GGCAGGAGAATTGCCTGAACCCGGGAGGCGGAGGTTGCGGTGAGCCGAGATCGCGCCATTGCACTCCAGCCTGGGTAACAAGAGCGAAACTCCGTCTCAAAAAAATAAATAAATAAATAAATAAAATAAACAAAATTAGCCTGATGTGGTGATCCATGCTTGTAGTCTCAGCTCCTTTGGAGACTGAGTGGGAGGATTGCTTAGCCTGAGAGGTCCATGCTGCAGTGAGCTGTGATCACACCACTGCATTCCAGCCTGAGCAACAGAGTGAGACGCTCTCTCAAAATATATATATATGTATGGAGAGAGAGAGAGAGTGAGAGAGGTAGCCGAGAAGCAGAGTGCAGTGCTGTGCACCTGTAATCCTGGCTACTTGGAAGACTGAAGCAAGAGGATCGCTTGATCCCAGGAGCTTGAGACAAGTCTGAGCAACATATTGAGACCCCTCCCCCTCAAACATATATATATACTCTTACATTTATACAGCAAAGAGACATTATTCTCACGAGATTACTTTTCAGGCTAAAGAGGAGTAGAAACACATATTGTTACAGTCTTGCCAATGCACCACAATGTAGCAGTCTCTCCTTGTGAGGTATCACCTGGAGTTCTTTGTCTCAGAAGCAAGAGAATTAAGGAGCGTGCACACAAAGGGCAGAGTTGGAGCAAAAATTTAACAAGGAAAAGGAGAAGCCTCTCTGCAGTGGAGAGGGAGCCCAAAGGAAGATTGCCATTTTTCTTTTTTTTTTTTTTTTGAGATGGAGTTTCACTCTTGTTACCCAGGCTACCGCAACCTCCGCCTCCTGGGTTCAGGCAATTCTCCTGCCTCAACCTCCTCAGTAGCTGGGATTACTGGCACGTGCCACCATGCCCAGCTAACGTTTTTGTATTTTTAGCAGAGACAGGGTTTCACCATGTTGACCAGGATGGTCTCGATCTCTTGACCTCGTGATCCACCCGCCTCGGCCTCCCAAAGTGCTGGGATTACAGGCTTGAGCCACGGCGCCTGGCCTAAGATTGCCATTTTTATAGTTGAGTGCAAAGGCTTTTATAAGAAACTGATGAGGGCAGGGCATCTCATTTGCATAAGATACTAATTTCTGGTAGCTCCACCCTGTTGTCCTAATGCACATGTGGGCCCTTAGCTTGAGTTACTCCATATTGCTTTGTTCCCCTTACTGTGCATGTGTCAGTGGACAGAATTTTCCATTGCAGGCATGTCTGGACAAGTCAGCTGTGTAGCCTTTCTGAAATCTGTGCGACTGTGAGCATGTCTTAGGCACCCCTCCATGCCTATCTGTGCCTGCAGCTTGATTTTTCAGGCTGTTCTTTTGTTTGAAAGAATTCAGCTGAGGACCCACCCTAACTGCCTGCCTGACTGGTTTCTTCCTTTCTCTTCTCTCAATATAATCATAAAGCTATGCACTGGTATTATCTTTTTAAAAATAATTTGCATAATACAGAAAAATGTTCAGGATTGATAATGATTTCTCCTCATAATTCTGAAGGCTTTTCCCCATTGTCTCTAGCTTTCGGTGTGACTGTTGAGAGGTTTGATTCCATTCTGATCCTTAGTTCTCTATCTATGACCTGGTTTCTTTGCTTTTCCTTCCTTTAGAAGCTTTTAGAATTGCCCAAGCATGTTGGTTTGTGCCTGTAATCTTGGTACTTAGGGAGGTGAAGACAAGAAGAGTGCTTCAGCCCTGGAGTTTGAGGTTGCAGTGAGCTATGATCGTGCCACTGCACTCCAGCCTGGGTGACAGAGTAAGATCCTAAGTCACGGCACCAAAGAAAATAAAAATTAAAAATAAATAAATAAAAAGTTCCTGCCTATCCTGTCTCTTAAAAACAAAAAACAGGCATGGTGTCGCACATCTGTGGTCCCAGCCACGTGGAAGGAGGCTGAGGTGGGAGGATGGCTTGAGTCCAGGAAGTGGATGTTGCAGTGAGCTGATCACTGCTGAGATCACACCCTTGGGCAATAGAGTGAGACCCTGCATCAAAAAAAAGAGAAGAGGAAGATGAGGAGGAAGAAAGAGGAGGAATAAGAAGAAAGAAGAAGGAAGAAGAAGAAGGAAGAAGAAGGAAGAAGAAGAAGGAAGAAGGAAAAGGAAGAAGCAGAAGCAAGAAGAAGAAGGAGAAGAAGAAGAGGGAGAAGCAGCAGCTGCTGCTTTTAGGATACTTCTTATTCCACGGGTTCTAAACAGCTCCTCTTCTCTCTTACTGCTTAGTCCCAACTGCAGATGTGCGCATTTCCTTCCTTTCCCAATGATGATAGCTAAGAATTAGCAGAAACACTTTCTTTTTCTTTTTCTTTCCTTTTTTTTTTTTTTTTTTTTGATGTCTTTTTTTTGTTTTGAGACGGAGTTTCGCTCTTGTTACCCAGGCTGGAGTGCAATGGCGCGATCTCGGCTCACTACAACCTCCACCTCCTGGGTTCAGGCAATTCTCCTGCCTCAACCTCCTGAGTAGCTGGGATTACAGGCACGTGCCACCATGCCCAGGTAATGTTTTGTATTTTTAGTAGAGACGGGGTTTCACCATGTTGACCAGGATGGTCTCGATCTCTTGACCTCGTGATCCACCCACCTTGGCCTCCCAAAGTGCTGGGATTACAGGCTTGAGCCACCGCGCCCGGCCCTCCTTTTCTTTTTTTTAAGAGATAGGTTCTCCTCTGTCACTCAGGCTGGAGTGAAGTAGCAGGATCACAGCTCACTGCAGCTTCCGCCTCCCAGGCTCAAGCGATCCTCCTTCCTCAGCCTCCTGAAGTGCTGGGATTAGAGGTGAGCCACAGCACTGGGCCTCACTGAAACATTTAACAAGACAATAAATGCTTGATGACTTCAGGATAACATTTTAAGACATCAGACTTAATTTTTTGGGATTTTATTATTCTTAACCCACAGCAACTATTTGACTAAACTTTTACCATAATGGCCAAAATGCTCCTTTTCTATCTCCTTTTTTAAAAAAGAAATAATAATAATAATGACTTTTCTTTTTTTTTTTTTTTTTTTGTCATGAGACGGAGTTTCCCTCTTGTTACCCAGGCTGGAGTGCAATGGCACGATCTCGGCTCACTGCAACCTCCGCCTCCTGGGTTCAAGCAATTCTCCTGCCTCAGCCTCCCGAGTAGCTGGGACTACAGGCGTGCGCCACCATGCCCAGCTAATTTTTTTGTATTTTTAGTAGAGACGGGGTTTCACCATGTTGGCCAGGATGGTCTCGATCTCTTGACCTCGCGATCCACCCGCCTCGGCCTCCCAAAGTGCTGGGATTACAAGCGTGAGCCACCGAGCCCGGCCAATAATGACTTTTCACTCAAAAATAAACTCACTAAATATCTTATGAGAATATTTTGACTTCATGATTTCAAAGTCCCACTCACTGATTACCTTGGCATGACAGTTTCTAGTGAGAGAATATCATGTGCAGTGTATTTGAATTGTATGTTATGTTTGACTTTTGTCTATGTTTCTATATGCACTAAGTGATAGAGATTCTTCAAGCTGTTTTAAGGTGTTATTGTGTTTAGCCTTCATTTGTCCTAAAGGGTTTTTTGTGTGTGTTACAGTTTTATTTTAAAAAACAGTTCAAGTGCAAAATAGCTATGAAGGTACAATTATTGATGGAAAAAAAAAAACGGTCCAGAAAGAAGAAAACTAACCATTGAACTAAGATGGATGTAACAAAGAAAATGAAAAGAGAATAAGAATATAATATATTGAATGTTTTTAAGGGAGAGCTCACTGTATTGTGTATGACAGTTTTTGGAAATTACAAGAAGATAAAGAAAAATTCTGGGCCTGGCACAATGGCTCACAATGAGCCTGTAATCCCAGCATTTTGGGAAGCCAAAGTGAGAAGACTGATCCCAAAAGTTGGAGAACAGCCTGGGCAACATGGTGAAACCCCATCTCTATGAAAAAAAAAAAAAAAAAAAAAAAAAAATTAGCTGGGTGTAGTAGTACATGCCTGTGGTCCCAGCTACTCAGGTGGGAGGATCTCCTATGACAGGGGAGGTCAAGGTTACGGCTAGACATTATTCACACCATTGTACCCCAACCTGGGTGACAGAGCAAGACAGTATCTCA
>NW_022436947.1:3443861-3446349 GCF_009761245.1 Sapajus apella | reverse complement strand
AAGGGAGGGAGGAAGGAAAAAGGGAAGGGGAGGGGAGAAAAAGGGAGGGTTCTGAATTGGTTATATGTTGTGGGAAATTGATCATATCCACAAAAGAGCTTCCTTTAGTTTCAATCTGAAGAAAGGGGAAATTATTCCAAGTTCACTTGACTCTAATCTTTTGTTGTTGTTGTTGTTGTTGTTGTTGTTATCAAGGTCTGGGATATTCAGTCTTGAATTAAACAATGTGCTGTCAACGATCAAGTCTATGTCATATAGTATGATCAGTGTGAGGCAGGAAAATAGGGTCTGGAGGCAGGAAATATAAGGCTGACTCACACTTCAGCCATGACAGTCTCCACAGAGAGTATGCTGAGTAAATGACTTGTCATTCTCTTCATTACATAGGGCAAACTCCAAGTACAAGGTATTTAAACTCCAAAAATTCTGTAACAAGGCCCTTGAGCCCTATGCTTGGGCCCACTCCTGCAATGTGGAGTGTGCTTTCTTTCTTTTTTTTTTTTTTGAGACGGAGTCCCATTATTTCACCTAGGCTAGAGTGCAATGGCACGACCTCTGCTCGCTGCAACCTCCAACTCTCAGGTTCAAGAGATTCTCTTGCCTCAGCCTCCTGAGTAGCTGGGATTACAGGTGACTGCCACAACGCCCGGCTAATATTTTTGTATTTTTAGTAGAGACAGGGTTTCACCTTGCTGGCCAGGCTGGTCTCGAACTCCTGACCTCAAGTGATCCACCCGCCTTGGCCTCCCAAAGTGCTGGGATTACAGATGTGAGCCACCGTACCCGGTCCTGGAGTGTACTTTCATATTCAGTAAATCCCTTCATTCCTTCCTCGCTTCATTTGTGCTTTTTGTTCAATTCTTTGTTCAAGACTCCAAGAACCTGGACACTCTCCACTGGTGACAAGTGTAGTGCTTTGGGCAGTTTTTTCTCCAGCATGAAGGGATGACCAGGTCTGAATATCATTTCATCAATGTTTAGTGTTACTGATTTGCTGTGAGTAACCACAGAATAAATGATTTCATTACAGACAAGGCCCAAGAGCAAGCAGAAGCAATTTCAGGAACGGGTGTGGTGGCTCATGCCTATAACCCCAGTACTTTGGGAGGCCAAGGCAGGTAGATTACCTGGAGGTTGGGAGTTTGAGACCAGCCCGGCCAACATGGCAAAACCCCATCTTTACTAAAAATACAAAAATTAGCCAGGTATGGTGGTGGGCACTTGTAATCCCAGCGACTTGGGAGGCTTGAGGCAGGAGAATCGCTTGAACCCGGGAGATGGAGTTTGCAGTGAGCTGGGATCACACTACTGTACTCTAGCCTGGGAGATAAAGAGAGACTCCACTGCAAAAAAAAAAAGAAAGAATTAAGAAAAAGAAGCAATTACATAGGGCAGTCAGACTCTAGGAAACTAATGTTTCCCTACATGAGAGTCTCAAGGGAAGAATATTAAGATACACAATTCTACCTGCATTCAGACAAATGTTATAGAACCCTGAAGACCACTTCAGGCTTTAGACCACTGCTTCACTTTAGAAAGTGTCTTCACTTCGCATTTGCATAACTAAAGCAAAATGCAAATGTGAGAATGGTTTCTTAGAACTCTGAGATGGCAGATATACATGTAAATCAAGGCTTTCCCTCTAGAAGGCCAATAATTGTTTGCATATTTTAAATAACAATTGTTTTCCATTTCAGTGTCTATGCGCCATGGAGCCCACCCTCTACACATCAAAACCAACTCTTTTTCTCTCCTTAATACCAAGCCAAGGTTTGGGGCTGCCTCCTAGGCACTAGAATACAAAGAGAAATCAACACAAATGCTATCCCTGGGAAGCCCATACTTGCATTGGGGAGACAGATACAATTGTATATACAATAAACTATAATAAAAATGATTCAAAACAGCGCTACAACCTAATTCTATAGGTCCTCATAGGTAGAATTAATGGTGATGACCCAGACTAGTGATATAAAGATCATCATGAGTTAATTTTTTTTTCTTTTTTTTTTTTTACTTTTTGAGATGGAGTCTCACTTTGTCACCCAGGCTGGAGTGCAATGGCACAGGCTTGGCTCACTGCAACCTCCACCTCTGGAGTTCAAATGATTCTCCTGCCTCAGCCTTCCAAGTAGCTGGGATTACAAGCACCCGCCACCACGCCCAGCTAATTTTTGTATTTTTAGTAGAGACGGGGTTTCAGTATGTTGGCCAGGCTGGTCTTGAACTCCTGACCTCGTGATTTGCCCGCCTCAGCCTCCCAAAGTGCTGGGATTACAAGCATGAGCCACCATGCTTACAGCCATGAGTTAATTTTTTTTTAGCAACCATGCCACCTGCCATGACTGCTTTCTCAATAATACACACATATTCAGTGAACAGGGTATGCCTGTATACACTTGGAATTTTGCATTAAGTCCATGCATTTCTATTCAAAAATTTATAATTTCATTTAAAAAAATCACAATTAAGGTTTGTTTTTGTTTTT
>NW_022436947.1:3442158-3443761 GCF_009761245.1 Sapajus apella | reverse complement strand
CCACAACCTCCGCCTCCTGGGTTCAGGCAATTCTCCTGCCTCAGCCTCCTGAGTAGCTGGGATTACAGGCACGCGCCACCATGCCCAGCTAATTTTTTGTATTTTTAGTAGCGACGGGGTTTCACCATGTTGACCAGGATGGTCTCGATCTCTTGACCTTGTGATCCACCCGCCTCGGCCTCCCAAAGTGCTGGGATTACAGGCTTGAGCCACCGCGCCCGGCCACAATTAAGTTTTTTTATATAACTTGATAAATTGATTGCAAAGTATATTTGGAATAGTAAACGTTCAAGAATAGTCTAAATCTGAGAAGAGAAATAAAACAGAGTGGACTTATTCTCTTTGACTGAAATACTATATAATAAAGATGCATAACTTAAAAGTGTAGTTAAGAATAGATAAATCAATAAAAGGCGGACCCATACATATATGGAAATCTGATATAAGCTACAGGTGGCATTTCAACTTAGAAACAGATGAGCCATTTAACGAATGTAGTTGGTCCCACTGGTCATCTATATGAAAGCAACAATTAACTTGGTTTTCCTTCCCTTCCCTGCCTCTAGAAATAATAGAATGTCCATGTCACAGAGTTGTTACTATCTTACGTGGTTGTGCAAAATAATAAAGTATATTTATGTGTAAAAAATATGGACAGGTCTTCAGACCATAAAGTAAAAAGAGTAAGTCACAGAAAAAATAATATACAGCACAATCTTATTTGTGTGTGTGTGTGTGTGTGTGTGTGTGTGTGTGTGTGTGTGTTGAGGTTAAGGAAGACAAATCCCAAGCCCCAGGTGCACATGTGTATATGAATACATATGCAGAGAAAAACAACCCGGAAGTGTGCACAACAGCTGTTTCCATGGTTACCATGAGGAGGAGAATAAAAGCTGGGTAGAGCTGTGGGAGCCATTATTCTTTTTGCTTGTTTGTTTGTTTTTTTTCTTCTGAGATGGAGTTTCTCTCTCGTTGCCCCAGCTGCAGTACAATGGCACAATCTCAGCTCATTGCAGCCTTCGCCTCCCAGGTTCAAGCAATTCTCCTGCCTCAGCCTCCTGAGTAGCTGGGATTACAGGCATGCGTCACCATGCCCTGCTAATTTTTGTGTTTTTTTTAGTAGAGACAAGGTTTCGCCATGTTGGTCAGGCTGGTCTTGAACTCCTGAACTTGTGATCTGCTTGCTTGGCCTACCAAAGTGCTGGGATTACAGGTTCGAGCCACTGGGCCCGGCCAGGGTTTTTTTTTTTTTTTTTTTTTTTAATTTAAAAATGTTTTTCCAGCCGGGCACGGTGGCTCACACCTGTAGTCCTAGCACTTTGGGAGGCCGAGGTGGGTGGATCACCTGAGGTCAGGAGTTCAAGACCAGCCTGACCATCATGGTGAAACCCCATCTTTAAAAAAAAAAAAAAAGTTTTTCCTTTCTTCTTTCTGAAAGTCTTGGCTTTCCAGGGTAAAAAATGTTTTTCTTAAAGATGCAGGTTTTGCTATGTTGCCTAGACTGGTCAAAGACTACTGGGCTCAAGAGATCCTCCCACATCAGCAAACAGGTACCTGCCTCTCAACTACCTTTTTTTTTTTTTTTTTTTTTTTTTTTTTTTTT
>NW_022436947.1:3441191-3442058 GCF_009761245.1 Sapajus apella | reverse complement strand
TTTTTTGAGACGGAGTTTCACTCATGTTACCCAGGCTGGAGTGCAATGGCGCGATCTCGGCTCACCACAACCTCCGCCTCCTGGGTTCAGGCAATTCTCCTGCCCCAGCCTCCTGAGTAGCTGGGATTACAGGCACGCACCACCATGCCCAGCTAATTTTTTGTATTTTTAGTAGAGACGGGGTTTCACCATGTTGACCAGGATGGTCTCGATCTCTTGACCTCGTGATCCACCCGCCTCGGCCTCCCAAAGTGCTGGGATTACAGGCTTGAGCCACCGCGCCCGGCCTTCAACTACCTTTTTAGGAAATTTTTCTACCTGCCAGTCTTGGACTGGGGCAGTGGTTCTCAAAATGTGGTCTGAGAAACCCTAAAGGTCCCTGGTGCAATTTCAGGAGGTCTGTGAAGTCAAAACTATTTTTGAAATAATACTGATATGTTATCTGTGTTTTCCTCCCATTCTTTCATGAGTTTACAGTAGATTTTCCAGGAGAGAAAGAGAGCCATGGAGTTAATGAGATAGATGGGGCTAGGGGAAGTAGCAAGACTTTTCACTGTCTAGCTTTCTTCTTGTATTTTAATCTTTAAACCGTAAGAATGTATTACCTATTAAAATATACACATTAGAAGATCTTACAGGTGAATCCTTGTATAATCTCTGCGTATGGGAGGTGTTTTGGTTGCTTTGAATGAAGGAGAAGTGGAGCTGTGCCCCACCCAGGGCCATGTTATATGACAGAGAAATAAACTTGCTGTTATTGGAGCCACTGAAATTGTCATATCAGCCTAACTCATGACTAAACTAATATAGGCTTCAATGTCTCCTCCTCCTCCTCCTCCTCCTCCTCCTCCTCCTCCTCCTCCTCCT
>NW_022436947.1:3427518-3441181 GCF_009761245.1 Sapajus apella | reverse complement strand
CTCCTCCTCCTCCTCCTCCTCCTCCTCCTCCTCCTCCTCCTCCTCCTTCTCCTCTTCCTCCTTGTTTGAGAGAGAGAGAGAGAGAGACTCTCACTCTGTGGCCCACGTTGGAGTGAGATAGTGCAATCTTGGCTCACTGCGACCTCCAGCTCCCGAGTTCAAGTGATTCTTGTGCCTCAGCCTCACGAGTAACTGGGACTGCAGGTGTGTGCCACCACACCTGGCTAATTTTCATATTTTTAGTAGAGACAGGATTTTGCCATGCTGGCCAGGCTGGTCTTGAACTCCTGGCCTCAGGTGATCCACTTGTCTTGGCCTCCCAAAGTGCTGGATTACAGGCATGAGCCACTGCACCAACCAAATGTCTCTTGATACAGCTCCCTGCCCACCCCCCACCAACTATGTTATTATAGAAAAATAAACAAGCATTCAAATAGATTTTATAAATCTATAGATGTCCATATGTATTATTGGGTGCCTTCATCTACTTGAGGTGCAATAACAAAGTACCATAGACTGGGTGGCTTTAAACAACAGAAATTTATTTCTCAGTGTTCTGAAGGCTGGAAACTCCCAGGTTCTAGCTGATTCCATTCCTGGGGAAGACACTGTTTCTGGCTTGCAGACAGCTGTCTTCTCCCTAGGTTCTTACATGGCTATTTATTTATTTATTTGGTGTGTGTCTGTGAAAGACCACCATAGCTCTCTTTCTCTTCTTTTCTTTTTTTTTTTTTTTTTGAGGCGGAGTTTCACTCATGTTACCCAGGCTGGAGTGCAATGGCGCGATCTTGGCTCACTGCAACCTCCACCTCCTGGGTTCAGGCAATTCTCCTGCCTCAGCCTCCTGAGTAGCTGGGATTACAGGCATGCGCCACCATGCCCAGCTAATTTTTTGTAGTTTTAGTAGAGACGGGGTTTCACCGTGTTGACCAGGATGGTCTCGATCTCTTGACCTCGTGATCCACCCGCCTCGGCCTCCCAAAGTGCTGGGATTACAGGCTTGAGCCACTGCGCCCGGCCTCTTTCTCTTCTTATGAGGACATCAATTCGATTGGATTAGGGTTTGTGATAAAATAAATATATATTTGATCTGTGTCCCAGTTTCTGACACAGAGCCCCAAACTTGTAATTTCCTGAGTGATAAGGGTGCTTGGAGTATCTTTTGTTCTAATATTTGGTCTTTGACCCTGGATGCAGACTCAAGAACTTCTAAAACTCTGGGAATTTCCTCAGGGATGGGGTGAGAGCAGTGCCTTTTGTTATTCATAATAAGCACCTTTTAACCACAGAGGATTTGTGGGAATGAAGTGACTCTTGCAAGATGGAATCTGGTTACCAGAAAGACCAACATTTGGCTGGGTACAGTGGCTCATGCCTGTAGTCCTGGCACTTTGGGAGGCCGAGGCGGATGGATCATGAGGTCAGGAGATCAAGACCAGCCTTGGCCAAGATGGTGGAACCCCGTCTTTACTAAAAATAAAAAATTAGCTGGGCGTGGTGGTGCGCGCTTGTAATCCCAACTACTCGGGAGGCTGAGGCAGAGAATTGCTTGAACCCAGAAGGCAGAGGTTGCAGTGAGCTGAGATTGCACTCCAACCTTGGCAACGGAGACTCTGTCTCAAAAAAAAAAAAAAAAAAAAAAACCCAGACCAACATTTGACTGGGATGGTTGGAGCTTTCAGCCCCACCCTCCAGCCTCTGAGGAGGGGAGAGGGGCTGGAGATTGACCTAATCACTACTAATAATTTAATCAAGTATGACTATGTAGTGAAGCCTGCATAAAAACTCTAAACGATGGGGTTTGGAGGGCTTCCAGGTTGATGAGCACATGGAGGTTGGGGGAAAGTGGTGCCCCCAGAAGGGCATACAAACTCTCTGCACCTCCTCCCCACCCCTGTCCCTTTCCCTACACAGTACATCTCTTCCATGTGGCTCTTCCTGAGTTTCCTCCTTTATAATAACCCAATACACATAAGTAAAGTACATTCCTGAGTTCTGTGAGATGTTCTAGCAAATTAACAAACCAGAGTAAGGAGTTGTAAGAGCCCCCGATTTGCAACCAAGCTGGCTGGAAGCACTAGGGGCCAGGAACTTGCAATTGGCATCTAAAGTGGGAGGCAGGCTGGGTGCAGCGGCCTCTTACCCCAATTCTTTGGAAGGCTGAAGCAGGAGGATGGCTTGAGGTCAGGAGTTCAAGACCAGTCTAGGAAACAGTGAGAGCCTATCTTATTAAAAATAAAGAAAAAATAAAGTGAGGGGCAGGCTTTTCAGACTGAACCTTGAGCCTGTAGATTCTGATGTCAACTCTGGATAGTTAATGCCAGAACTGAACTGAGTCTTTGGACATCTAGTTGGTGTTTGCAGAAAACTGGAGAATTCCTTGGTGTGGAAAACCCATACATCTGGTAGCAGAAGTGTTGTGAATATAGAAAAAAAGTGGTTTCCTTTTACAGCCCCACTCTGATGACCTCATTTAACTTTATTCCTAAAGACCCAAATACAGTTGCATTGGGAGTTAGGGCTTCTATATATACATTTGGTGGTGGTGGGTGGGGGAGTGGGTACAATTTAGTCCAAACCTTTTGGTTAAAAGCTTACTAAAATTATTTGTATTATAATTTCAATGATGTATTGCAGGTATATTTGTATAGAGTATATTTACATTGATTCTAAAAAGACTTTCCCTTGCCTGGGTGCGGTGGCTCATGCCCAGCACTTTGGGAGGCCAAGGCAGACAGATCACCTGAGGTCAGTGTGCGACCCCGGCTGTGGGACCCCGACCCACGGAGGCAGGCGCTCAATAGACTCGAGGCAGGACGCGTGGTGACCGGTACCGACTTTATTGGGATCTCCGGGAGACTCAAGCGGGAAGGGAGAAATCGCGCGCCCTTTCTTTGTTCGGTCGACTTTATAGGGACAGAGGGCCTGGGGCGGTAGGAGAGCTGACCTGGCGGGTAGTAATTGGCTAGGTTGGTTGCTGGGCAGGAAGCCTGCCGGGCACGAGCTTGTGGGACGGGAGGTTACGGGAGAGCTGGTAGGGCAGATGGTGATTGGTTCAGTGGGCCGCTGGGCGGGAAGGTTGCTGGTCTTGGGCCGGGCCAGGATAGAGTGAGATAAGGGACCCTCCCTGTGGGGGAGGAAGGGCCTTCCTTATTGGGAATTAGGCCCTTTCCACATGGCTGGGGAACGGGGCCAAAAGTCCTCTACCAGACAGTCAGGAGTTCTAGACCAGCCTGGCCAACATGGCAAAAACCCACATCTACTAAAAAAATTACAAAAATTAGCTGGCAGGGTACGGTGGCTTATGCCTGTAATCCCAGCACTTTGGGAGGCTGAGGCAGACAGATCACAAAGTCAGGAGTTTGAGACCAGCCTGGCCAACATGGCAAAACCCCATCTCTGCTAAAAATAGAAAAAATTAGCCAGGCATGGTGGCAGGCGCCTGTGATCCCAGCTACTCGGAAGGCTGAGGCAGCCACCTCACCCAGCCTCAAAAATGATTTTCTTAAGCTTCCCTGGAAGCTCTAGAATTTCCATCCATGAGCATGTTTTGAGGGGTGGGATGAGAAATCTCACTAGCATCTAATGCTCTTATTCTCCTTGCTGATGTCCTTCTATTCCAGTCTAGACGGCTTTGATCTCCTCCCTCACAGGTGGTGGTAGTGGTGCAGTTAAGGAACAGCATGTCATCCAATTAGGCGGAAGCATAGGATGGATATGGGAAAGCAGAGACATCAGGCAGGAAGATCAGATGGTAATAAAATTGTGGAGAGCTTTGGATGCAGCGGAGAGTCACAGAAAATTATGGGACAAGAGCAGAACATAGGTAGAGAGCTGTAATTAAGGAAGAATAATCTATTGATAGTGTGGATCTTTGTGAAATATATTTGAACACACTTTGTAGGGCAACAATATCCAAATAAAGAAATTATATGATTAAAAAAACAAATAATAGGCCGGACGTGGTGGCTCACGCCTGTAATCCAAGCGCTTTGGAGGCCAAGGCGGGCGGATCTCCTGAGTTCGGGAGTTCAAGACCAGCCTGACCAACATGGTGAAACCCCATCTTTACATAATAATAATAATAATAATAATAAATTCATTTTCTAGACTTAAAGTCCCATATATGTGAACAAAGTACAAGGTACAATTGTTTTACTCATGTGAAATTAGGAAGGCTAAAACAATGGAAGATAATTTTCTGTAAATCCATGATGATTTGAAAAACTTCAACCTAGTGGGTTTGATCGAATTACATGGAATTATTTCAAAATGAGTGTATTCAATTTTACCTCTGTTTTCCTTCTCTATCACCACCATCTGAGGAATAAGAGGGACTTACCTTCAGTAGGCTTGAATCCTGTATACCACCTAAGTAATGAATTTTTAGCATATTAAGGGAGTTGATTTTGTATACATTTCCATTCCTAGCATGTGAAGATTTTCAAGATGCAGTTTCTTTTTTCTTTTAAATTTTTTTAAAATTAAGACGGGGTTTCACCATGTTGGTCAGGCTGGTCTTGAACTTCCGACCTCAGGTGATCCGCCGGCCTTGGCCTCCAAAGTGCTTGGATTACAGGCGTGAGCCACTGCGCCCGGCTCAAGGTGCAGTTTCAAAAATATACAGTACGGTTTTAATTCTGGGGAAGGAGGGTTGAACTTTGGGGTGGTTTTTAGGGGATAACAGTTAAGTCTGAATTTTGAAGGAACTAAAACAAAGGGAACAGTGTACAAAGCAGAGAGTGGCCTTAACATTGCTGCAGCACGAAGCATGAGAGTAGCGGCGACTTCAGCTTGAGAGGCATATACGACCGAATCATGGAGGGATTTGTGAATGGCTGAAGACATGTGGGATAGACTTCTGTTTCTGGACTCACCTAGGTCAGAATCACTTGAGACGCTGTCAAAATTGAATAACTGAATACCGAGGTGGCCCAAGCACCTGCTTTTCATTAAGCTTCTCAAGTGATTCTTATGCAAACTAAAGTTTAAGAGCTACTTCCGTGCAAACAAACAAACAAAAACCCCCCAAAACCCAAGCTTAAACCAGAATCAATGTGGGGGGTGGGGAAAGAGCCGTTGAAGGCATGTAATTAAGTAAAAGAGCCTCTCACTTGAGGCCTACGGAGACTGTTTAAGGGAAGTAAGGTTAGGTTTCCTAGACCTCCCCCACGGCCATCCTACAGTCTCCAGGAAAATTGTGATTTTAGCAAAGCCTTTTATGACCCACCCCTTCCTCCTCTAAAGTCCAGTACCACTTCATTCGTATTGAAAAAATATATTTATATACACTTCTTAAAGTTACTGTATACAAAAGCTTGTTTTCTCCACTCCGTTTCTGTTCTTCAAGTTCCTTAAAAGCTGCGCCATTTTTTGAGTGAAAAATGTGCGTAACTTCTGATGTCAGTGTAGAGAGGTGAGGGAGAAAATAAGAATCTTGAAGTTATGAATTATTTGGACATAAGTATTGAGGTTTATTTTTACTTAATGATGCTATATTTATGCAATAAAAACATTTCCCAATCTTTATTAATTCCTGGGAAAACGAACCACTTTTGTTCACCTAAAAAGCAAATCACTGGATTTAAAAATTAATTTCACCTTTTCATTGGGGAAACAGTTTAAAAATTTCCAACTTGCACGAGAACTTCCCCCCTTATTCTTAATGCTCAGTCATTCATTCTAAAGATGAGTAAAACTAGGTTGCAAAATCCATGCTGCCTCTAGGCTACCTCTTGCACACAGTATTTTTAAAAATTCTTCCCTTGTTTGCTCTTCAGTACCTCTGCTCCTTCCTCCTGTGACCCTCCCACCATATTTACTCCTCCTACAAGACCCTGTCTCCAGGATTAAAACCAGTTTTCCAAGCAGTTATTTAATTAACGGCATGGAGTAGACAAGTGAGGTCCCACCCCGTAGGAGGAGCTAACACCGCGGACCGAATCAGGCGTCTGCTCGTTAACAAATGAGCCCTTAATCTTTGCTGAGGAGGAAACACACACAAAGGCCCAATCAGAGGCTGCGGTTCCAGGAGCCCGGAGAGGGCGGGGCTGGGCAAGCACCTCCCACTTCCCAACCTCCCGCCTGCTCCGGCAGGCCCCGCCCTCTCTCCAGGCGCGGCCGCTATTGGGCGGCGCGCTCCTCGCCGAAGACTCAGTTGCTGGGAGAGGGAGGGCGGGGGCGGGGCCTGAGGTGGGCCGGGGGATGAAGAGAAAGGCGGGGAGGCGAGGGCGGGCTGGGCGGATTCGACGAGCGCCGCGGCGGTTGGCGAAGCGGACGGGGTGCAGCCTCCCCGGTGCGAGGAACGGTCTCCGCTGACAGATCCCCTTCTTCCGGCCGCGCCACTCGGGAGGCGGATCCCCGGGGCCTGAGGAGGCTTCCCCCGGCCGGCTTGCTCTCCCTCCTTCGCTGGCGCTGCCGTGGGTCCACCGAGCGGCCTCTGAGGAGCAGCCGCAGGAGGAGGAGGAGGTCGTCGGGGGCGGCGGGCGGAGACCGCGCTCTCGCTTCCCCGGCGGCGGCGGCGGGGGCAGGACAATGGAGGTGGCGGTGGAGAAGGCGGCGGCAGCGGCAGCGGCGGCGGCGGCCTCAGCGGCGGCCTCTGGAGGGCCCTCAGCCGCGCCAAGCGGGGAGAACGAGGCCGAGAGTCGGCAGGGCCCGGACTCGGAGCGCGGCGGCGAGGCGGCCCGGCTCAACCTGTTGGACACTTGCGCCGTGTGCCACCAGAACATCCAGAGCCGGGCGCCCAAGCTGCTGCCCTGCCTGCACTCTTTCTGCCAGCGCTGCCTGCCCGCGCCCCAGCGGTACCTCATGCTGCCCGCGCCCATGCTGGGCTCGGCCGAGACCCCGCCGCCCGTTCCTGCCCCGGGCTCGCCGGTCAGCGGCTCTTCGCCGTTCGCCACCCAAGGTGAGAACCGGCCGCGGCCGCGGGGAAGCCTGGGGAAGGGGCTGGGAAGGGACGGGCGCCCTTGTGCGGCGCGACCCGCTGTCACGTCGCCGCCGCCCGGGGAGCACGGCGGGGGAGGGGCGAGCAGGAGGGTCTGTGCTGGCGACGGTGACATGGAGGGCCCGCGCTCTGCGGCGTGCCGCGCTCGGCCAACAACTTCCCCGGGCGCTGTGGACTTGGTTGCGCCGCCGCCGCCGCGGCTGCTCCGCGTTCTGTGGAGCCGAGCGGCCCGTGCCGCCCGCACTTTTGCAGACCTCTGTCCGAGTCTCCTGCAGCCGGAATCTCGGGTTCTTTGCCGGCTGCAGCCAGTTAACTGCCACCCGCCAGCTGCCTCCGCTAAGCTTTGTCCAGGTCCATATGATCCTGATCATCTCGTCTATATCCACGTTATTTGAGCTGGAGAGGGGGAAGGGAGGGATGAAGATGAAGTGATGGTGACTTTCTTTGATGATTGCAGATCGGATGTCATTTATTTGTCTTGGATGTTTGGGGCTCTACCTTAATGAGTTTCCAGTTCTCTCCTCTGTCTTCTGCTGGGGACAAAGGAACCAAGAGACGTTGTTTTGTTGTCTGTCTCTTTCAAAGGTTTTATTTTGAGACGGTAAAGAGAAATAGTACAAAGTGATTTGGAGTGCAGGGTTTTCTGGTATTTTATAGACAAAGCTGGAAGTTACTCTTCTCTTTGTGGTGTTTTTTGCTGTAAAATGAGACTTTTGACAGGTAGTTCTCATTGCTAAAGTTAACAGGTTTGAAACATTTAAAGTAAGTTTAAGTAAGTACAGTTTCGGGTAGCACACTTGCCGGCTTTTAAATTTTATTATTGCAAATGTTTGAGCACCTCCTTTTAAAAAATACAGTGTAACTGGAAAAACATTTTTAATACTTTACAGAGGGAATCGTTGATTTAGTTTGAAATAAAATGCTAATTAAGTAATTACACTAGGTCAAGGGGTGTATGAAATGGATACTTTAAATAGATTGTAGTCTGCGACTCGTTTATTTACCAGCAGTATCCACTTGTAGGAGACAATTTTCCATAGGTCTCCGTTTCTTCACTCTTGCCAGGGAGATACTGACTGCCCTTTGTTTCTATTATTTCATGGATATTCTCTAAAGAGCAGCCTTGTAAGACAGTGTCTTCCACCAGAGCAAAAGGCAGGGATACATACTATCCGGTATAATAAGGTTAATGTCTCCCCCTGGAGCAAAAAGGTAGGCATGCTTACTGCCCGTTTTAAAATATTAGGGTTCCCTAAGCTTACAGTTCCTCTCCTGTAGAGAAGGAACTGCCTGGGTAGATGTCAACTGGCTCTCTTCACTTTGCCCAATAGGAACCTGGAGTTTTGAGAACTAGTGCAAAAATCTTGATGTTTTGGCTTATGCTGTTCCTGTGAGTTAAAAAAAACTGCCCTTTGTCTCAGACCCTTGAGTGTCTTCTTGTCACCATCCATGAAACTGGTAAGTTATTTGTTGGCTTGCAAATTGGACATATTCTCAGATCGTTCACACTAGTTTGCTCTGAAGAGGCCCACGACTAGAAAGTTTGTACAGGTGAAAACTTAAATCTTAATTCTTAGTTCTTAGACATATTTTTAAGTTTCTTTCTTTCTTTCTTTGTTTTTTTTTTTGAGGCAATCTTGCTTTGTCACCCAGGTTGGAGTACAGTGGCACGCGTGATCTCAGCTCACTCCAACCTCCCCATCCCGGTTCAAACTATTCTTGTTTCTCAGCTGGGCGCCACCACACCCAGCTAATTTGTGTATTTTTAGTAGAGAGAGAGTTTTGCCATTTTGGCCAGATTGGTGCAGAACTCCTGACCTCAGGTGATCTGCCTGCCTTGGCCTCCCAAAGTGTTGTGATTACTGGAGTGAGCCACCCTGCCTGGCCTCTTCTATTTATATTTTAAATGGTTAAACAGGCTAGTAGCCAATTAAGATCTGAATTGTACATGATTACAGAATTTTGATGTATTGTTTGCATCATGACCATGACATGTGGACTTGAATTAATGAGAACATGGGTCATAAAGTTCTCATTCTCAATTCTGAGACAGGTTTGGGATTCCATATTTCTCAAAATGTTCTATGTAATTACAATCTGAGTGTTTTTTTTTTTTTTTTATCTTTATGCTGTATTGTAAGCAAGAGTTGAAAGAAAATATTCAAATTGGAAGATGTTTTTGTTTTTACACTAAAGAAAAAGCTTTTAACAAATTATACTTAAAAATAACACCTTGCCAGGCGCAGTGGCTCAAGCCTGTAATCCCAGCACTTTGGGAGGCCAAGGCAGGTGGATCATGAGGTCAAGGGATCGAGACCATCCTGGTTAACATGGTGAAACCCCGTCTCTACTAAAAATACAAAAAATTAGCTGGGCATGGTGGCGCGTGCCTGTAATCCCAGCAACTCAGGAGGTTGAGGCAGGAGAATTGCCTGAACCCAGGAGGTGGAGGTTGCGGCGAGCCGAGATCACGCCATTGCACTCCAGCCTGGGTAACAAGAGCGAAACTCCGTCTCAAAAACAAAAACAAAAACCAAAAAAAAATATATATAATATATATATATACACCTCTAAAAGGATTAGTTATCTTTAGTAAATTAAAAATGCTATCCTAAGTCTTTGTGATGGGTATTTTCTCCCTTTCTCTCTCCTTGCATACTTGTTTTAATACTAGCTGAAGCAAAAGTTTAGATATTTCTTAATGAAGTAACAGGTTCATTTCATCAAATTAGTTCTTCATTTTCCTAATAAATTTGTGAGTACAAGCATCATGAGTCAAGTAATATTTATTACACAAGGGTAAGCAGGTAGTTGGGATGGAGAACTGTGAGCCTTGTGGTAAAATGATAGGAAATGGTGGGGAGTGCAAGCAGGAGGCAGACTCTGCTTAGCTATAGCAGTTTGTCATGTGGGTACAGGGCAGGTGTTGAAGAATCTTTTATTTAATGCAAAGTCTGAATCTGGATTTTTGAATAAAGTTTTTCTAGTATTAGACATTGTCAAGCAATTAAAAATGTGTGAATGTTTATGCACACAATTACTTTATGGGCCCATGCTATAGGCCAAACAATAGGTTTATTGAGGCCAAATATGTTATAGTGCATACACTTTGTAGATTTCAAAAACTGGAGATTTTCAAACGTTAACACTACTAGAATCACCTAAAAAAATTTAGATTTTGGCTGGGCGCAGTGGCTCATACCTGTAATCCCGGAACTTTGGGAGGTCACGGCAGGTAGATCACAAGGTCAGGAGTTGGAGACCAGCCTGTCCAAAATGGTGAAAACCCCATTGTACTAAAAATGCAAAAATTAGCCATGTGCGGTGATGCACCCCTGTAATCCCAGCTACTTGAGAGGCTGAGGCAGGAGAATCGCTTGAAACCTGGGAGGTGGAGGTTGCAGTGAGCCAAGATCGTGCCACTGCACTCCAGCCTGGGCGACAGAGTGAGACTCCATCTCAAAAAAAGAAAAAAGTTAGATTTTTAGGTTCCTGCCTCCCAAAAGACCAATTCTACCTAATCTGGCATAGTTTCAGAATTCTAGAGTATAATATGGTTATACTCCAGAGTTGTTCCTTTAATGCAAGCAGTATTCTAAAACAGTTTCAGATCTAGTTTCCCTTTCTATAAAATACTTTTTCATGCTCTCATTGTCATCCTAAATTAATAAATCCTGAGGTCAGGAGTTCAAGACCAGCCTGACCAACATGGTGAAACCCCTGTCTTAAAAAAAAAAAGACTAAATCCCTTTTCCAAGATTTCTTTACTATCTGGCAGTATACAAGATGTGTAACTATTCTGGACTAATTTCTTGGCAAAAAGTATAAATCATCTCGAGTGCAAGCTTTGTTGGCAAAGGATTAATATTTAAGAATGATCTAGCCAGGCGTGGTGGCTCATGCTTGTAATCGCAGCTCTTTGGGAGGCCAAGGCAGATGGATCACGAAGTCAGGAGTTTGAGACCAGCCTGACCAACATGGTGAAACTCAGTCTCTACTAAAAATGCAAAAATTAGCTGGATGCAGTGGCAGGTGTCTGTAATCCCAGGAACTCAGGAGGCTGAGGCAGGAGAATCACTTGAATCTGGGAGGTTGAGGTTGCAGTGAGCTGAGATTGCTCCACTGCGCTCCAACCTGGGCGACAGTGAGACTATGTCTCAAAAAAAAAAAAAAAAAAAAAAAAGAATGATCTATATAATCTGTCGGCTCTATATGTAGTTTATTCACCTGCTGGTAGAAATTAATATTTTTTTTTAGTTTGGGGCTATTATGAATAAAACTTAGAGATATTTGTAGAAAAGTCTTGATGTGGTTACACTGTCATTTGCCTGAGTAAATACTTGGAGTTTCTCGTTATTATGATAAATGTATGTTTACACTGGTGTATTGCTTTATACTCCCTCTAGCAGTTCCCTCCAAAGTTGGTTCACACTCTCCCCAATTTAGGTATTGTCAGTCTTAAGCTACTTTTGTTCTTTGAGACAGTCTCATTCTGTTGCCCAGGCTGGAGTGCAATGGTGCCATCTTGGCTCACTGCAACCTTCACCTCCCAGGTTCAAGCGATTCTCTTGCTTCAGCCTACAACAGTTTTTTTTGCCTACCCCGAGTTCACTAAGATTTTCTCCACTTTTTAACCCAGTGTTTTTATAGTTTTAGCTTTAAAATATAAACCCATAATCTGTTTTGTGAGTTATTTTTTTGTGTGAGGTTGAGGTTCATTTTTTTTTAAACTATATGTTAAAGCACCATTTATTGAAGAGAGTAATTTTTCATTATATTATTTGGGCATTTGTATGACTTGTATATACAAATGCCAAAATAATACATAATTTTATACAAAAATCAACCATCTGTGTGTGGTCTGTTCTTTATTGAGCTGTCCATTCAGCTAATACATAATGTTTTTTGATTACAGTACTCTTCTCAGCAAATTTTGAAATATGACAGTTTGTTCTTTTTTTCAAAATGATTTTGATTCTCTGAAGTCATTTGCATTTCTTTATACATTTTAGAATCAGCTTTTCAGTTTCTACACAAAAGTCTGTCGTGGTTTTGATTGGAATTGCATTGAATCTAGATATCACTTTGGGTAAGGGGAAAATATTTTTAACTATTGATTCTTCCAATTGGTGAATATGTTTTATCTCTTATTTAGATAATTTAAATTCTCAGCACTGTTTTATGGTTTTCATTTTAGCAGTCTTGTACAATTTTTGTTTAGATAATATAAATATTAAATATTATAATGTTAAATGATGTGTGTGTGTGTGTGCGAGCGTGTATTTTATACATATGTATATATATATATTTTTCCTTTTTTTGAGACAGAGTTTTGCTTTGTCACCAGCCTGGAATGCATTGGTGTGATCTCTGCTCATTGCAATGTCTGCCTCCCAGGTTCAAGCGATTCCTCTGCCTCAGCCTCCCAAGTAGCTGGGACTACAGGTGCGCACCACCACGCCCAGCTAATTTTTTTTTTTGTATTTTAGTAGACACGGGGTTTCAGCTTGTTGGCCAGGGTGGTCTCCATCTCCTGATCTTGTGATCTGCCCACCTCCGCCTCCCAAAGTGTTGGGAATATAGGCGTGAGCCACTGCACCTGGACGATATTTTTTACATTTTCATTTTAAGTTGTCGGTAGTATATTGAAATATGATTATTGGCTGCATCTCATTATCTTGCTATATTCAGTCATTAAATATAGTAGGTTGTTTTTGTTTTGACAATTCCTTAGGATTTTCTATGTAGTCTACAGGGAAATAGTTTTACTACTTCTTTCTTTCTGTTCTTCATAATTTATGTCTTCTTATTGCACTAGCAAGGACTCCAATACAATATTGACTAGAAATTGAATTTCAATGTTAAATGAGAGAGGATTTCCTTGCTTTATTCCTTATCTTAGGAGGAAAGCAGTTGTTCACTGTTAATATGTTAGCTGTTTTCTCCCATTATCCAAATGAAGAAGTTCTCTTCTGTTTTTAATATGCTGAGAATTTTTATTAAGAATGGGTGATGAGCCGGGCGCGGTGGCTCACGCCTGTAATCCCAGCACTTTGGGAGGCCGAGGTGGGTGGATCACAAGGTCAAGGGATCGAGACCATCCTGGTTAACATGGTGAAACCCCGTCTCTACTAAAAATACAAAAAATTAGCTGGGCATGGTGGCGCGTGCCTGTAATCCCAGCTACTCAGGAGGCTGAGGCAGGAGAATTGCCTGAACCCAGGAGGCGGAGGTTGCGGTGAGCCGAGATCGCGCCATTGCACTCCAGCCTGGGTAACATGAGCGAAACTCCGTCTCGGGGAAGAAAAAAAAAAAAGAATGGGTGATGAATTTCGCCAAGTACTTTTCCTGTGTCTGTTGAAATGGTCGTGCAATTTGTTTCCTTGTTTCGTTATATGTGAATTACATTGGTTTTTGGATGTTAAACCAATCTTGCATTCTTGAGATGTACCTCACTTGGTTTTGCTACAGGTGTTTTAAAGCTTTGATGAATTGCCTGCCCTTTTTTAAGGTGAAATATTCTTTGTTTCCTATAATGGTTTGTTATGGTTTACTTTGATGTTAATGGCATTTTTTTCATCTGTCTGAATGGTATATTTTTCCCATGCATTAACTTCTAACTTTTTTAAGTGTCTCTTGTGTATAGCATATAGTTGTCTTGGTTTTTTATCCCAGCTTTTAATTTTTCCTTTTTTTTTTTTTTTTTTTTTTTTTTTTTTG
>NW_022436947.1:3400251-3427418 GCF_009761245.1 Sapajus apella | reverse complement strand
TTTTTTTTTTTTTTTTTTTTTTTTTTTTGTGGCGGAGTTTCCCTCTTGTTACCCAGGCTGGAGTGCAATGGCGCGATCTCGGCTCACCACAACCTCCGCCTCCCGGGTTCAGGCAATTCTCCTGCCTCAGCCTCCTGAGTAGCTGGGATTACAGGCACGCACCACCATGCCCAGCTAATTTTTTGTATTTTTAATAGAGACGGGGTTTCACCATGTTGACCAGGATGGTCTCGATCTCTTGACCTCGTGATCCACCCGCCTCGGCCTCCCAAAGTGCTGGGATTACAGGCTTGAGCCACCGCGCCCGGCATTTTTCCTTTTTTTAATCCATTTGTATTTTATGTAATTGCTGATATGTCAGGGTTATAAGACTGACATCTTTTTATTTGTTTTCTCTTTGTTTCTGCTTGGCCTCCAGTATCTTTGCTCTTCTCTCAATCCCTTAGCAGCTGCTTTCTGGTAAACTTCTCATGGACTTGTTCTGCACATGCGTAGTAGCCTTCAGCTAAGGACTTGACAAAACCCTTGCATAGACTACTGGCACCCTTCCTCTGTTCAGCTCCCTTCTCCCAAGTGCTTTGCCCTGTGTATTCCATCTGGTTCACAATCCCTGAATCTCTCTAGCTCCTTTGCTGTGTTCTGTGTTGGCTGTAGCTCCATTGAACCTTGATCACACAATAGTCCTCAGTTAGAGAATCAAGATTTAGGGGGCTCACCTGAGCTTCTCTTTCCTCAGGGATCAGAGTATTGCCTATTCTCTTTCCACAGGGACTACAGCATTGCCTTTTGTCCATTGTTTGAAAAGTTGTCTCATGTATTTGTACTGGTTATGTACAGTAATTAATGGCAGGAAAGCTTGTCTTAGTACTAGTTACTCTACCCTGCTGGAAAGTTGATGTCAGAAGAATGCTTTTTAATTTCATTGTACCTTTTTTAATATACCCAAATGTGAGTAATTTGTAAACTTTCATTCTTAGGTCTCCAGATTTCTCTTTTTAATTTTTCTTTGAGAAGTTAAACTATCACCTAGATGCACAAGTTTCTCAAATTTCTTTCTGTAATGTAACCTTGACCTCTTTCTCATTTTTTTTTTTTTTTTTTTTTGAAACTATTTCTTATGCAGTGGGGATCTTGGCTCACTACAACCTCCACCTACCAGGTTCAAGCAATTCTCTTGCCTCAGCTAATCCCTGAGTAGCTGGGATTATAGGCACATGACACCACACCCTGCTAATTTTTTTGTATTTTTTGTAGAAACAGGGTTTTATCCTGTTGGCCAGGTTGGTCTCGAGCTGCTGACCTCAGGTGATCATCCGCCTCTGCCTTCCAAAGTGCAGGGATTACAGGTGTGGGCTGCCATGCCCGGTCCCCTTTCGCAATTTTACTCCTGCATTTTGAACACACGCTTAGACCAGTAGTCTCCAAAATGGCATGACTGAATGCTATTATAATTTATTCACTATATCTGGTGAATGATGTTATGTGCTATGTGATGTTAAGAAATTTTAATACGGGACAATGGTCATGTGGGAAAGGTCTAGATAGTTGTTTCATGGGGGAAATTACTATATTATGTGGTAAAATATCCACTAACATGAAGGAAGACATTAGAACTTCTTTTCAGAAATTGAGCTTTAAAGTACTTGATATGTAGTTTGTCACAGTCACACGAATAAGTATGTTAAGTGGTTACGTTTCACATATGCTGTATGGAGTATCCTGAGAGAAGGAATTAAGGGCGCCTCAAGCCCAAATGGTATTTGTGTGAGTTGGAAAAAAGAGTCCTCTTGACATATATGGGACCAAACGTTGCATGCCTTAGGAAGTAGAATATGAACCCACGTTTGCCTGTAAGTCCCCATTTCTCCACAAGTCAGACAGTCCCTTGTACTATATAACCTATCTAACTGTACACAGCTGCCTTAGAGGAAATGGGATTTCGATACTGCAGATTCTGTTGTTTCTTTTTCCCTCATACAAGTTATAACATAATTTTTATTTATTTTATTTTGAGACGAAGTCTCACTTTGTCACTAGGCTGGAGTGCAGTGGCGCAATCTCGAATCACTGCAACCTCCAACTCCTGCGTTAAAGCAGTTCTTCTGCCTCAGCCTCCCAAGTGGCTGGGACTATAGGCGCGTGCCACCACACCCAGCTAATTTTTGTATTTTTAGTAGAGACAGGGTTTTACCATATTAGCCAGGATGGCCTCAATCTCTTGCCCACGTGATCCACTCTCCACGGCCTCCCAAAGTGCTGGGATTACAGGCGTAAGCCACCGTGCACAGCCTTTGAAACATAATTTATATGTACTTGCATAAGTAGGTTTCTGGGTTTTAATATCTTTTTTTAACTAAATGGCTGTCAAAAAATAGAAGATTCGGGCCGAGCATGGTGGCTCACGCCTGTAATCCAAGCACTTTGGAGGCCAAGGTGGGCAGATCACCTGAGGTCGGGAGTTCAAGACCAGCCTGACCAACATGGTGAAACCCTGTCTATTTAAAAAAAAAAAAGATTATAGGCCGGACGCAGTGGCTCACGCCTGTAATCCTAGCACTTTGTTAAGTCGAGGTGGACAGATCATGAGGTCAGGAGTTTGAGACCAGCCTGGCTAACAGGGTGAAACCCCGTCTCTACTAAAAATACAAAATTTAGCTGGGCGTGGTTGTGTGTGCCTGGAATCCCAGCTACTTGGGAGGCTCATGCAGGAGAATCACTTGAACCGGGGAGGCAGAGGTTACAGTGAGCTAAGACCATGCCACTGCACTCCAGCCTGAGTGACAGAATGAGACCCCTTCTCAAAAAAACAACAAACAACAGCAAAAATAGATTATGGTAGGCCATTACCAGGCCTCTGGCATAAAACCCTTAATCTCATTTCCTAGGGAAGTCCCATATGGAGGCTGCTCACAAAAGCCCCTTAATTTCAGCAGTTTGGGAAGTCCCGAAGTTGTAGGATATAGGACACATGTATAATAACCATAAAAAGTGATCCTCAGTTTCATTAACAACATAGAGATGGTTCCATTTAAGTCTGTAACTTCACCAATGTTAAGTAGATGGATGTATACCTGTCATTCTTGGGATTTGAATATGCAATTAGCTGACAGATGAGCTGGCAAGGAGATCCCTGTCCTATAGAAAGCTGTAGCTGTTGTCTCATTTTGCGTTTCATTTTATCAGGTGTGTGGAGTTGATGGAGCTTTAATTTTTCACCAGCTTTAAATTATTTGAATCTTTGAAGTCTTATTTTCAGTGATGACAAGGATAGTATTCCTTTGCAAGTACGATAGCATTAAAGTGGCAGTGCTGGCACTTTATAGGCTCTTACAAGTTTTATTGTGAAGTTAACAACTGATTATCTAACCACATCTAACAAGAAGTGGACCTAAAAGTTCAAAATTAACAAGGATACTCTTTAAAATTGACTGACATCTCCATTGCAAATGATAGACCATGCTTTAACTGTATACTTTTTTTTTTTTTTTTTTGAGACGGAGTTTCGCTCTTGTTACCCAGGCTGGAGTGCAATGGTGCGATCTTGGTTCACCGCAACCTCCGTCTCCTGGGTTCAGGCAATTCTCCTGCCTCAGCCTCCTGAGTAGCTGGGATTACAGGCACGCACCACCAATGCCCAGCTAATTTTTTATATTTTTAGTAGAGACGGCGTTTCACCATGTTGACCAGGATGGTCTCGATCTCTTGACCTCGTGATCCACCCGCCTCGGCCTCCCAAAGTGCTGGGATTACAGGCTTGAGCCACCGCGCCCGGCCCTTAACTGTATACTTAAAGCATTAGTTGACGGTAGGGTGACGCTATCTTGATTAGTGAGACATTTAAAAATATTTACTTCATCTTGATTTTATTCCTCATGTTTTATGCATATATGATTTATTATGTATCGGATATACTAGTACTATGGGGTATGTACAGTACATATTCAAATATTTTTGTCTAAAATGACAAACATAAACTATTATCTGAATTGCCTGAGCGTTTTTGCTTTTGAACTAGTCTTTCAAAAACCTTTTTTAAATGCCCTATCCTCTTTTACATTATGAAACCACCTTATTTCTCTAAGGACTTTCTTCTGATTTTTTTTCTAATATAAATAATCTGTAGGTTGTCATCTCATAATAAATTTTTATTTTGTATTTATTTATTTATTTTGAGACAGAGTCTCACTCTGTTGTCCAGGCTGGAATGCAGTGGTACAGTTTTGGCTCACTGCAACCTCTGCCTCCTGGGTTCAAGTGATTCTTATGCCTCAGCTTCCCCAACAGCTGGGATTGCAGGTGCACACCATCACACACATGTAATTTTTCTATTTTTAGTAGAGATGGGGTTTCACCATGCTGGCCAGGCTGGTGTCGAACTTCTGACCTCAGGTGATCCCCTTACCTCGGCTTCCCAAAGTGCTGGGATTACAGGTGTGAGCCACCACACCTGGCCTCGTATAATAAATTTAAAAGAAAAATGTCTTCTATAGGAGTTAGGAGTTCTGACTACCAGAAGATCTTTATTTTATTTTGATTATAGGTGAAGAGCCTCCTGGCATCTCTTAACAAAGGCAGCAGTGTTTTACAGGGTCATGCTCCTTCTGCAAGGTCAAATAATAGAAGACCAAAAAAAAAAGAAAAAACCAGCCATGGAAAAGCATATAGGTTGAGAGATAGTGGAAGCCAGATTGAGGTAGGTTAAACAATGAGAGGGAGATGAAGAGACACAGTTGGAAAGTTTAGACAACTCTGAAGTGGGGAGGAAGGGGATAAGGCAGTACTTAAGGGGAGAAAAAAATATGAAATTGAGGAAGATTTCTTATTTTATTTTTTTATAAATCAGAGAGGCTTAAGCACTTTAAATGGACATAGGATCCACGAGAACTATTGAATATAATAATAAAAATTTGTGCATGTGTGAGGCTTTTGAGAAGGCAGGCATTGATCTAAGGCATGGGTAGGGATTGGTGACTTTGGATAGGAGACATACTTTTTCTTGTAAACAGGAGAGAAGGTAAGAAGAGGTGTTAAATATAGGTTTGTGTGTCTTCAAAATGGATGGAATTTCTGTATTCTGAGCCCCACGCTGATTTCTCCCTTAAATAGAAAGTGAGGTCATCTGCTGAGAGTTGAGAGGGTAACAGGAGTCGAACAAGGTTGAGAAGGGAGTTTTGAAGTTGACCAATAAAATGTAGTGCTAGTGCAGGTTGTGTTAAGACTTGTTTGCTGCTAGATACTGTGAATCAGCAGTGATACCTGTCTGTCTTCTTACAGTGCTATCTAGCATCTTTTTGAAGCAGGGTATTTTAGGGCGGTGCTACTCAAGTCATGGTCCATGAACTGAAACAAGGGTCTGAAAAAAGATTAGGGGCTTGTCACAGAATGTTAACCAGTGTACTGTTTTGTTCATCCAGCTGAACTAAATGTCAGCTGAACTAAATGATTTTGGTTGGTTTACATTCTGATACAAGCTTTAAAAAAATTTTTTTTTTTACAGAGATGGGGCCTCACTTTGCTAGCCCGGTTGAACTCTTAGACTCAAGTAGTCCTTCTGCCTTGGCCTCCCATTTGATCCATTGCAGTGGTCAATAATTCCTTATGTTGGCTGAGTGCAGTGGCTCACGCCTGTAATCCCAACACTTTGGGAGGCTGAGGCGGGCAGAGCACCTGAGGACAGGAGTTAGAGACCAGACTGGCCAATGTGGTGAAATCCTATCTCTACAAAAAATACAAAAATTAGCCAGGTGCGGTGGCACACGCCTGTCATCCCCACTACTCAGGAGTTCTGAGGTAGGCGAGTTGCTTGAACCCAGGAGGCAGAGGCTGCAATGAGCTGAGATCACGCCACTGCACTCCAGCCTGCCTGGGCAATAGAGTGAGACTCTGTCTCAAAAAAAAAAAATGATAATAATAACTCCTTATGTTAAACTTTATTTCAAATTAATGTGTGGTTTCTCTCTACTGTATCCAGACTGATGCATCATTTTGGGCAAAAGTGATTTGTCTTTTTCAGTGCTTTACATTTTAGGAAACACATTGTCATTCTGTCCCTTTGTTAGTGTTGGCTTTGATCACTTGTTTAAGGTGGTGACTGCCGGATTTCTTCAGTCTAAAGATATCTCCTCCCCTCCTTTTCAAATTAACAAATATCCTTTAGGAGATACTTTGGAGTCTGTGTGAATACTTGGTTCCCAAAAAACTTAGGTTGACATCCACTGATTCTTGTACTATCACAGTTATTACTGTGATAGTACAAAATGATGTTTCTGTCACTCTGTGCTTACTAGTTGATAGTCTGCTGTATGGATAACCATTTCTTTTTCCATTTATCTATCATGGGCTTATGAAATATTTTAGTATGTTATAGCCATTTCTTCTTTTGATAGTCAAATTGCCCTAATTTGGACAATAGAAACCTCTAAAAGTTGACAGTCATGGCTCACTATAGCCTTAACCCTCTAGGCCCAAGTGATCCTCCCACTTGAGCCTCTCAAGTAGCTGGGGCCACAGGCAGGTACCACCAAACCTGGCTAATTTTAATTTTTATTGTGGAGACAGGGTCTTCCTACGTTTCTCAGTCTGGTCTCAAACTCCTGAGCTCAAGCGATCCTCCTTCCTTGGCCTCCCAAAGTGCTAGGATTACAGGCATGAGCCATGGCACCCAGTTGAGCACTTTCTTATTTCCTGGCAAAACAAGAATTTCTAGTTTTATCTTGTGCTTTTTCTGTGCCAGCTCTCTAAGGAGCCCTGTTTCCTTATTTTGGTGAAACCCAGTTTACCTTTTATGGATTATTCTTTTGTGCCATATTTAAGAAATATTTCTTTAACACAGGTATTTTCTCCTCTGTTTTCTTCTTGGAAGTACCATAGTTTTGAGGTTTACATTTAGACCTATGATCCATTTTGAGTTAATGTTGGTATGTGGTATGAAATATGGATCCAAGTTCATTTTATATATGGATATGCAGTTTTTCTAGCAACGTTGAAAGGACTGTCCTTTCACCTGCATTGTCTTTGTCAAAAATCGATTGTCCATGCACGTCTGTGTTTATTTCTGGACTCTCTTCTGTTCCATTGGTCTTCTTGTGTATCTTTATACTAATACCATGCTGTTGAGTCTGTGTTAAAGTCAAGAAATCTTATGTCAGGAAAACAGTTCTGCAGGGAATCCTGTTTCTAACTGTAGAACTAAATTTAATGACAGAGAAAAGGGGTGAAAAGTAGTATGTACTTGTTATATGCCCTAACAATGTAGAGATAATAAGTTATTCAGGAGCATAAGGAATATAATTTATGTGAATACTTCCTGAGGAAGCTGTTAGAGAATTAAGTTTCACACAACCAAGAAATGGTTTAATAGGCTTATTGACTGATTGCCTTATAAAACTTAACCAGGGCATCAAGGGATATTATTACTTTAAATAGATGCTGTGTGATGTGGTGTGGGGATGGTGAGGGGGGAAGGATGGAACTAATTTCTATGTTGCTCATACTAGGGAATCAAAAGACAGTGTCTAACAAAGAGAGGACTTAAGGAAGGATATTATATAAAGCTAACCATTAGGGCAAAAGCCCAAACCTTTCTAGGTAACAAAAGAAGTATTGGTAGGAGGAGGGAGGAGGTGGAGAGGTGCAGAAAGGAGAGCAAAAGAAACAAATGCAATGAAATAACTTATATATTCTCTGTGACAGAATTGAGACCACATAGAGATCTTAGTAAATAATAGGCTTAACCGGCCTATTAAGAGAAAAAATAGTTTTAGGTTAACATAGCAAAATCCAACTCTGTGGTTTTGCTTTGTTGCTGTTGTTTTGAGACTGAGTCTTAATCTGTCACCTGGGCTAGAGAGCAGTATTGTGATCTCACTGCGACCTACAGGGTTCGGGCGATTCTCCTGCCTCAGCCTCCCAAGCAGCTGGGACTACAGGCACAATGCACCATACCCAGCTAATTTTTGGTATTATTGGTAGAGATGATGTTTTGCTGTGTTGGCCAGGTTGGCCTCGAACTCTTGATGTCAAGTGATCCACCCGCCTCAGTATCCTGAAGTACTGTGATTACAGGCATGAGCCACTGCACCCAGCTCAACTCTGTGTTTTATGTAAAAGATCAATCTGCAAAACCAAAAAACTCAAAGATTCAGAGGTTGGGCAAAGATATGCCAGACAAATATAATAAAAAGGGGTTATTATAGTTATTTTACACAAGATAAAACTCGGGCCAGAAATCATTAAGGAGGTAGGGCACATTATAATGCTATAAGCTGCAGTCCATAATGAAGATATGTTATATTGGGTACATGGATATTCATGACAGCTTTCATAAAAATAAAAAATAAAAAGCTTCAGGTGAGTCGTTAAGAATTAGGAACATATAAGGCCGGGCGCGGTGGCTCAAGCCTGTAATCCCAGCACTTTGGGAGGCCGAGGCGGGTGGATCACGAGGTCAAGAGATCGAGACCATCCTGGTCAACATGGTGAAACCCCGTCTCTACTAAAAATACAAAAAATTAGCTGGGCATGGTGGCACGTGCCTGTAATCCCAGCTACTCAGGAGGCTGAGGCAGGAGAATTGCCTGAACCCAGGAGGCGGAGGTTGCGGTGAGCCGAGATCGCGCCATTGCACTCCAGCCTGGGTAACAAGAGCGAAACTCCGTCTCAAAAAAAAAAAAAAAAAAAAAGAATTAGGAACATATAAATAATAAAAGACCTAAAATCCATCTCAGTTCAAGATAGATCAAGTGAACATAAACTTTAGGCTACTGAGGACCTAAATAACACAATTGAAAGGTAGATCTTAGGGTTATCTATTGTGTATAAGAGATTATACGTTTTTGTAAATGCACATGGGATGCTCATGAAAAATGATTATTGAGGTACAAAGAAAACTCTTAAAAATTTCCCCCAAAATAGGTACAGCATTGTACTTTGGAATTATACTTTTTGGGTGAAACTGGGGAAAGGAAGATAATCCATTATATTGCTGGTGGGAGTGAGTGATGCAAATTGGAAGGGAATTTGGCAATATCTAGCAAAATGCAAATGCATTTCCTCATTGACCTGGCAACCTCCACTTCTAGAAATATATCTCAGAGATACAGATGCAAAAGAATAAAGTGAAGTGTGCACAGGGCTATTTGTAGCACTGTTGATAATAATGAAAGATTGATATGACCAGCAATAAATGACTGGTGGAATAAACTATGGTATATTACTGTGCAGATGTAAGAAAGGAATGAAAAAGATATACAGGCATTGATCGACTTACGACCTATGCAACTTACGACCATTCGACTTTACGACCACAGTAGCTAGCCACGACTGCTCCGCGTCTGGCAGCGCAAACGTTGTTGCCCAGCTGGGTGTACGACAGTGCGGACCAGCTTCCAGCAGCACTACCATCTCCGCGTGCACCATTTCAACTGTTATCCCAGGCTCGGTACAGCAATTTGTGTTTTGTGTCTTGGATATTTTTCATCAAACCCCTCCCAATAAACTTCTTATACATTTCAAAGCAATGGACCCAAACATCGAACGATTTGCAAGGATTGAATGGATGGCAGATGATGTGTTTCATCTGTATCGTGAAATTTATGAAGAAAAAAAGAAACATGCAATTCAGACAAAGCTCACCATGTTTATGAAAAAACCAACTCCGGTAACCCCAACTGCTGCCTCAGATGACAACATCAACGATCCGCAGCCAAGCACCAGCGGCCAATAAAATGTTTCATACATGTTTATATATTTTGATATGTTTTGCAATTGGGAAAATGTTTCCTATGGTATTTTTTACACCTGTATTTTGTATTTTTGTATGCACCTGTATTTTGTAATTTTTTATGTTTTGCAAATATTAAACCAGTTGTACTGGTAATGCAGTGTTTTACTTAAACCTGACGAATGTAAAAATAAGAAACAAAATTGTGTAGAGATGATAAAAATGGCATAAAATGAACAAAGAAAATTATATATAACAATAATGAAAGAAAATTATGATAAAATATGACTTAAAGATTTTTATAACATCATTTCACAGTACTGCGCATATAGTCTACTCAACTTACGACCAAATCGTGTTACAACTGGTCTGTCGGAACCAATTGTGGTCGAGCACTAGCTGTATACGTACTGCTGTGGAGTGAATTCCATGATGTATTTTTAAGTAGAAATGAGGTGAAGAAGAATGTGTATTATCTGCTACTGTGTGTGTGTGGGTGTGTGGGTGGGTGTTTGTGTGTGTGTTTCTTAGCTCTGTACACTAAAAGGATCTAAAGCAACAGTATTTCTTTCACAATAAGAAGGAGAAAGAGAAAATATGTGCTTATATTTACAAATAAACAATGGAGGCTGGGCATGGTGGCTCACACCTATAATCCCACACCTTGGGAGGCTGAGGCAGGAGAATAGCTTGAACCCAGAAGGCAGAGGTTGCAGTGAACAGAGATCAGGCTGCTGCACTCCAGCCTGGGAGACAGAGAGAGACTCCATCTCAAACAAACAAACAATGGAAGAATAAATACCTAAAAATGGCTGCTAGTGGGGGAAGAAAAAATTGGGAAGGAATTAGAGAAGAAAATTAGACCTCTGTAAACGTAACCAGTTCACAGCATTGACTTTGGAACTATGTAAATATTTTATGTAACTAAGCAAATAAAAGCATATGTAACTCCCCTGCTTCTTCAGCAAACAAAACAAATAAACGTTGTTCTGTATCAACCAGATAGTTTTACCTACATAGTAAAGGATTTTTGAAACTGATTTTTCAATCACAATATTGATTGTGCATACCTAGTATGCTATATTGTAAGCACAAAAAAGCTTATATTGCATTCAGTGGTGTGTTCTTAATGGTTATGTTGGTATTTTGAAACTATTCAGATTTCGTGTGACGTAAAACAAATAGATACTTGTGGCAATATCATTAGGCATAGGAATTCCCAGGATAATGATGAAGGAAAGCTCCAGGATTGCAGCTTGCAGGAGGCTTGAAAAGATTTGGAGCTGGAAGAAGGACTTCAGATTTTGGAGGAGGATACATCTGAGGGCACAAATGTAAAACTCTTTGATTAGCTGATATATTCAAACATATTGAAAAGAATTTACAGTTCTGTTGGAAAGTGATATATACTTAAAAACTAAGCAGATTTTTAAAATGCAGGCAACTGTTAAATTCGAGAATGAAATTGCTTGAGAAAGGAAATAGTGTACTATGCTCTGCAGCTCAGTTGTGAATATTATTAAATGTTCATCATATATAAATATATATTTTTCATTTATCAAATTTTCAACTAAAATAAATTTGTTGGAAAACTAACAGAAATAAATGTCAGGAGGATAAGGAGGAAAAGAGATTTTTGCATGGGGGCTTACCTACATTTTCGACTGTAAGGCTGGACATGTAATTCTTGTGTTTTATAAATCTTGGAATATTATAATTTAAAAAGATAATGTTATATTTAAAAGTTTATGTATTAGTATAAAGTAAACTGAGTATATTGATTAATATTATAGGCCAGGGTAAATTATTTTAGTCTGGGCATGGTGGTCCATGCCTGTTAGTCCCAGCACTCTGGGAGGCCGAGGCAGGAGGATCACTTGAGGCTAGGAGTTCAAGACCAGTCTGAGCAGCATAGTAAAAACCGTGTCTTTTTATTTTTATTTTTTTGAGGCAGGGACTTGGTCTGTGGGCCAGGCTATAGAGTACAGTAGTACAAACACATGTCATTTCAGCCTTTATCTCCTGGGCTCAAGTAATCCTCCTACCTCAGCCTCTTGAGTAGCTGGGACTACAGGTGCATGCCACCACACCCAGATAGCTTTTGTTTATTTTAGAACTCATGGATTCATGAATGGGCAGTATCAGTTGAGCAAGTAGCTCAGTGCTCCACAGAAGTGGCAGGAGTGGGAAACTTGGATAAGGTGTTCTTGGCATCAAGACAATGGGAAGTACCTAGTTAGGGGCTAGTTGGCAGTTTCTGATTCATAAAGTCACTAGAGGTTAGTTGTTGGTTTCTGAACAAGTTTGGTTTCTTTTTGCTTAAGTAGGAACCCAGGGTGCTATGGCCATCTTAGCATAGTGGCCTCTCAATTAATAATAATAATGATGATGAGGAGGAGGAGGATTATTTTGAGATGGAGCCTTGCTCTGTTGCCAGGCTGGAGTGCAGTGGCGCAATCTCGGCTCACTGCAACCTATGCCTCCTGGGTTCAAGTGATTCTCCTGTCTGAGCCTCTGGAGCAGCTGGGACTGTAGGCATGTACCACCATGCCCAGCTAATTTTTGTATTTTTAGTAGAGATGGGGTTTCACCATGTTGGCCAGAATGGTCTTGATTTCTTGACCTCATGATCCGCCCACTTCAGCCTCCCAAAGTGCTGAGATTATAGATGTGAGCCATTGTCTCCAGCTGCCAATTAATTATTTTGATAGAGATTAAAAAGACTAAAAGTTAAGGCTCGATCCTTGACTTTTTTTTTTTTTTTTTTTTTTTGAGATGGAGTTTCACTCTTGTTACCCAGGCTGGAGTGCAATGGCGCGATCTCAGCTCACCGCAACCTCCGCCTCCTGGGTTCAGGCAATTCTCGTGCCTCAGCCTCCTGAGGAGCTGGGATTACAGGCATGCACGACCATGCCCAGCTAATTTTTTGTATTTTTAGTAGAGATGGGGTTTCACCATGTTGACCAGGATGGTCTCGATCTCTTGACCTCGTGATCCACCCGCCTCAGCCTCCCAAAGTGCTGGGATTACAGGCTTGAGCCACCGCGCCCGGCGATCCTTGACTTTTTAAAAAAAACTAACCTTCCCTTAATAAATTGTGTTATTTCTCCATTCTACATCTCAGAGCTCTGTTGTCTTCTTTTTATCTTTTTAGTTCAAGCCGTCTTTATTTCCTAAGGTCATTTCAGCTGCTTCCTAATTGTTCTTCCTGTCTCTGAGGGTGCCTTCTCATTTTTGTTGAAGATATCTCTCCACCATGAACTGAAAACTCGGGATGCTTAAGCTTTTCAAAAAGTGTGAGGGAAACACATGTACAATTAACACATTAAGTGAATAATCATGTAACCACCACTTAGGTCAAGAAACACACATTGCCATTACCCCCAGAAGTTTCTTGTCTGCTATATTTTTATCTTTTTCCCTCTCCCTTAGAAGGTAACCATTTGCCCTACGTGTGAATGTGTGTGTGTGTGTCTGTCTGTCTGTCTCTCAGGGTCTTGCTCTGTCACCTAGGCTAGAGTGTAGTGCTGCAGTCATGGCTCACTGCAGCCTTTACCTCCTGGGTTCAAGTGCTCCTCCAGCCATACCCTCCTGAGTAAGCTGGGACTATAGGCATGTACCACCATGCCTGAATATTCAAGTTTTAAAAAAATTTTCTCGTAGTGACAAGGTTTCCCTGTGTTTCCCAGGCTGGTCTTGAACACCTGGGCTCAAGCAGTCCTACCACCTTAGTCTCCCAGTGCTGGGATTACAGGTGTGAGGTACTGCACTTGGGCTGCTCCACTTTTATGTTAACAGTTCCTTCATTTACTTTATGGCAAATGCTTTAACTTAGCTTTGTCTGTTTTGGGACTTTGTTTGAAAGGAATGATGCTGGTATATTTTATTTCTTCCTGTCTTCATTTAACAATGAAGGGATCATCCATGTTGTTGCATATAGCTATAGTTTATTCATTTTTAGTGCTGTAAATATATTGTGCAAATATACCACAGTTTTTCCATTCTGTTGTTGCTGTGTGTTGGAAATGTTGCTTGTTTTGGCTTTTTTTTTTTTTTTAAAGCAGTAAAGCTATTGACATTCTTGTTAATATACCCTGCTATTCATGTATGTGAGTCCTGAGGTTTTTGTGGGTTTTTTTAAATTTTATTTTTATTAATATACTATAAAGCAGAATTCCTGATCATAGAGAAGGTGAATGCTCAAGTTAACTTTTACCATCTCTCACATACCCACCAGCAGTTCATTTGTGTTCCTGTTGACTGAGATGTAGATGTTCACTAACATTTTGTGTTATCAGTCTTTTTATCTTTTGGCAATCTTGTGGGTGTTTCCTATTAACTTACTGGGATCTGAGAAGCTTTTCCTAAGTACCAGTTAGGTTGAGCACTTTTCATATCCATCATTTGGATTTGAGCTATTGTGAAGTACTTGTTCGAGTCTCTCCTATTTTTCTTTTTGTTGGGTTAAACTTTGTTTTTCTTCTTCATTTTTTAAAAACTAATTTTTTTTATGAGACTTGGGCTTGCCATGTTGTCCAAGCTGGTCTCAAAACTCCTGGGCTCAAGCAGTCCTTCTGTCTCAGCCTTCCAAATAGCTGAGATGACAAGTATGCGCCACCATGTCTGGCTATTTTAATTTTAATAGAAGTTATTTTATAATCTTGCTATTCTTCCATTCCATTTGCCTTTTTTATAGGGTCCTTTATAATTTTATGAATCCTTGTGATAAGCACTCTTGTTTTATGACCCTACAGCACTGGGTGCTGTAGCTCATATCTGTAATCTCAGTACCTGAGGAGGCCGAGGTGGGAGGATCGCTTGAGTCCAGGAGTTTGAGACCAGCCTGGGCAACATAGGGAGAACTTGTCTCAACAACAACAAAACAGCCAGGCATGGTGGCACAAGCCAGTGATCCCAATATTTGGGAGGCTAATGTGGGAGGATTGCTTGGACCCAGGAGGTTGGGGCTGAAGTGAGCCTTGATCGTAGCACTCCAGCCTGAGTAATAGAGCAAGACCCTGCCTCCAAAAAAGAAAAGAAAAAAAAAAAAAGATATTTTCTTTTAAAAGCGCTATAGTTTGCCCTTCACATTTGGATTTTTGTTTCATCTGCAGTTGATTTATATATATATGTGTGTGTGTGTGTGTGTGTGTGTGTGTGTATATGTATGTATGTATGTATGTATGTATGTATGTATATATATATATAGTGAGGTTGCAGTCCAGTTTCACAGCATTTCCCAGTGCTCTGCACCGCTGTGCTTATAAATTATGTGTGCATGAGTCTGTTTCTTTCTTAGCAGTCTGATTTCTCTTTCTCAGGCAGTTTTGATATATTAATCTATTTGTTACTACCTTCACCAGTACCACACTTTTTTTTTCCTTTTAGAGAAAGAGTCTTGCTATGTTGCCCAATTTGGTCTTGTACTCCTGACCTCAAGCAGTCCTCCAGCCTCAGTCTTGGGATTACAGGCATGAACCACTGCCTAGCCCACATTCTCTTGAGAATGGTTTTTGATAACTGGTAAAGTAAGTCCTTACGTTTTCCCTCGCCACTACATGTAATTATTTTTCAGAAGTTTCTATTTTTTTTTTTTTAGCTATTTGAATTATCACATAAGCATTTACCTATTGGATTTCACAGAAAACGTGATAGGATATTAATTGGGATTATAAGAAATTGATAAATCAATGTGGGGAAAATATCTCTTATTATGCTTTTTTTTTCCTTCAAGTCTGATGGGTAGCTTGCTGGCATCCTAACAAAAGTGTGAGGGAGACACATCGCACACATGTGCCTGAAAACCTGATCATGATGCTTATGAACTACAAAGGGATCTTATTATACTTTCTTTGGCGACTTGTTAAGTATAATTATTCCCATTGGGATTTTCCATGTCTTCTCTTAAGGTTTTTGTAGGTACTTGATATGTTACGATACTATCATACGTGGTCATCTACTTCATTCTACCTTTTTGTTCCTTGTAAAATAAATACAAATGTGTGGGTTTTTTTTTTTCCTTTTTATTATTTTTTGTAGAGATAGTGTCTCGCTATGTTTCCCAGGTGGGTCTTGAACTCCTGGACTCATGCGATCCTCTCACTTTGGCCTCCCAAAGTGCTGAGAGCTTTTGGCCACCATTTCTGGCCCAAATATATTTTGTTTCTTAATTTGTTTTTTTGTTTTTTCTTTTTAGTCACAGTCTTGCTCTGTCATCCAGGCTGGAATGCAGTGGCACAATCACGGCTCACTGCAGGCTCAACTTCCTGGGCTCAAGTCATCTTCTCACCTCAGCCTCTCAAGTAGCTCTCACCTCGGCTTCTCAAATAGCTGAGACTGCAGGCATGCACCACCATGCTCAGCTAATTTTTGCACATTGTTGTAGAGGTGGGGTCTCACTCTGTTGCCCAGGCTGGTCTCAAACCCCTATACTCCTCTGGCCCTGGCCTCCCAAAGTGCTGGGATTCTAGGCATTTAGTCACTGGGCCTGGCCACAAATGTATCTTAATTTTTTTTTTTTTTCAATAACTTTTTGTTGAAAGTTTCTAGTTCTAGTAATTTCTCTGTAGCTTTGTTGGCTTCTCTTAAATGTAATCATGTCATCTGTGACTAATAACAATGTTTATTTTATTATTTTCAATTGTTATACCTTTTCTTTTTCTTGCTGGCTAAACTCTCCATTGCTGAATAAAAGTCAAGCCAGTGGATATTTTTATCTTATTTCTGATCTCAGAAAGGAAGTTTCAGCATTACACCATTAAATGGGAAGTTGCCATTGGATTTTATACAGATCTTTTATAAGTGTATAGATATTTCCATTGGTGATGGAGGGATTCCTGCCTTAGGGTTATGAGGTTGGCCCAATACATAACATCTGAGACTGGACAGAGGAAATTGACAACAGTTTATTAGTCACATAGACTTATATAGCCCTGGGGAGGACAATACATTGACAGGCAGGGCCATATAATGGTTGCACTTGGGACAGAGTAAACATACAGGGACTGTGGAAGGTAGTCTTTTATGTAGTATCATAAAAGTGGGATGCCCCTGGTTCCCACAGGGGGATGTGATTGGCTTGTGTGAATAATTCTGTAGACTGGCAAGGAACTGAAACTCAATATTTAAGCATAAGCAGAAATTGTGCCTGGTCGCTTTAATGAAGTATTTAGTTAAGGGACCTTATCTGTGAAGTAGGATGGGGAGAAGAACTTGTGATTAGGTTATTCAAGGTCCTCCCAATTTTACCAGAACCAAGGCAGTACATAATATTGAACCTCTCAGTTCTAGGCCATATACTCCCCCCATTTATTTCCTAGTATTTACAGAGGGTGTATGTCTGTCTCTGTGTGTCTATGTGTCTGTCTTTTTTATCATGAATAGATTTTTTTTTAAGACAGAATTTTGCTCTTGTTGCCCAGGCTGGAGTGTAATGGCGTTATCTCAGCTCACTGCAACCTCCACCTCCCTGCTTCAGGTGATTCTCCTGCCTCAGCCTCCTGAGTTGCTAGGATTACAGGCACGTGCCACCATGCCCAGCTAATTTTTGTATTTTTAGTAGAGATGGGGTTTCACTATGTTGGTCAGACTGGTGTGGCACTCCACCTACCTCGGCCTCCCAAAGTGCTGGGATTACGCTTTGGGAGGCTGAGCCACCATGCCTACCCTTAGATTTTTTTTTTAAGTATACTTTTTCTTATTTATCTAATGAAAGCATAATTCCTTTAATCTGTTAGGTGTTGAGTTCTAAGAATGGATTTTCTAATAGTAAAATAACCTTAACTTTCCTAGGCAGTAGTCTACTTAGTGATGGTATATTATACTTTTCACATGCTGTAGGATGTGGTTTGCTAATACTTTGTTTATTGCTTTTGTGTTTATGAATTACCTTGGCCTGTGGTTTTTCTTTGTAATACTGCCCTTGTGAGTTTTCTTGTAGAGTTAGGCGAACTTCATAAAATGGATTACAGAGTGCTACTTATTTCCCTGAAGGAATTTGTGTAAGATTGGAATTAAAGTATATTTCTTGAATATATGGTAGCAGTCAGGGACTGGGCTTTTCTTTGTGGGAAGATCTTAACTCTGGATTCAATTTTCTTAAAGAAAATTGATAAAATTCAATTGATAAAATTCAATTTATCTATAGGACTCTTCTACTTGAGAGACTATGGTAGACAGTTTCTTTTTTTCTAGGAATCTGTACATTTTGTATACATTTTCAATTTTATTGATATAGGTAGTTGATAATAACCTCTTGGAAATTGTCTGTGTCATCTAAAGTTATGAACTTTTCTTTTTCATTCCTGGTGCTGATTTTATAGCTTCTCTATTTCTCTTTCCTCAATATGGATTTTCAATTTTATTGGTTTCTTTGAAAAAAATACATTAATAATTCTATTTTATTAATTTTATTCTATTTTCTTTGAGCATATTTTACTATGCCTTATCAATGTTCTGAATACTTTTTTTTATTGTGGTAAAATATACATAACATAAAATTTACTACTTTAATCATTCAAATATATAATTCTGTGGCATTAAGTACATTCATAGTGTTCTGTAACCTTCTCTACTATTTCCAGAATTTTTTCATCATCCTGAGCAGAACTTCTTTACCCATTAAGCAAGAACTACTCTCTATTGCCCCTTTCTCCTAGCCCCTGGTAACCCCTTTCCTACTTTCACAAATAGAACATTTTTTTTTTCTTTTTTTTTTTTTTGAGGCGGAGTTTCGCTCTTGTTACCCAGGCTGGAGTGCAATGGCGCGATCTCGGCTCACCGCAACCTCCGCCTCCTGGGTTCAGGCAATTCTCCTGCCTCAGCCTCCTGAGTAGCTGGGATTACAGGCACACACCACCATGCCCAGCTGAATTTTTGTATTTTTAGTAGAGACAGGGTTTCACCATGTTGACCAGGATGGTCTCGATCTCTTGACCTCGTGATCCACCCGCCTTGGCCTCCCAAAGTGCTGGGATTATAGGCGTGAGCCACCGCGCCTGGCCTCAAATAGAACATTTTATTTGCCACAATTTGAAAACAGATTATTGGACTGGTGGTTCATATCCATTAGCTCATTCAACTTTAGCACTGATCTCATCCCCAGTGGCTTTCCCAGAACTATTACCTTCACCATGAAGCTCCATGAATTTTCCCAGTTCAAATCTGGGCTTCTTCCGCATTTCTACTTTTCTACTAAAGCCTTCATGGAGGGGATAGATTGGCAAGCCTTTTCTATGTCTTTTCCAATGCTATCCAAAATCAGTGTATTGACCAATTCTTTCAGGTGATTTGTCAGCACCTCTCAGGTCATGATTTCCAGCATCATCTTCTGGATTTGGCAGACCTGTTGGTGCTGAGCAAAAGAGATCTTCTGTATCTGATTGTTGGTTTTTTAGTAAAACCAACACAGAACAGGTGAAGCAAATAACCATCAGTAGTAGTCTTGATGTTGACATGAGCTTCAATCATGGTCTGCCATGTTTTGACCGTGGAACACATTTTGTCAAGGGGTAAGACCCATGCCATGAAAGTTAGGCAGTTTTTGCCCTGAACATCTTCGGTAATCAGCTTAAATTTTCTAAATGCAATTTCATCATTCTGCAAGTCAACAAGACTCACTTCAAACACATGACCCTTAAGAGGATCAGGTGCAATTTTTGTTTCTTGGGTTCTGGTGTCTTTCCAATATTTCTTAGATTAGACATAGCAGAAGCTTTCATATCATACCAATCTTTCTAAGAAAATGGATCAACCACCTTCTTGGCTCCCTTTGCTGCCTTTTGTAAGGTGCTTGTTCTTGACAACCACTGTTGTGCTGCTCCTCTTTCCTTCTGTCCTTGTGAATTTGCCTATTCTAGAACCCCATGCAAATAGAATTATACAATATTTGTTTTTTTCTGGCCTGACTTATTTCCTTTAGCATAATATTTTCAAGTTTTATCCATAGCATAGTGTTGGAAACAAGTTTTCAGTGCCGCAAAAAAAATAGCACTCGAACATAAATTTTCTCAGCAAGGCAAATTTATTTCTTTAGAAGATTGTGTCTGGTGGATGGAGCAATGGTGAGAGCATACTGGACAAGGTAGGGGGAGGGAGTCCTATCCCTGATGTAGCTAGTCCCTACTGCTGTGTCTTTCCCCTATTGGCTAGGGTTGGACACCACAGTCTTAGCTAATTCTGATTGGCTATTTTAAAGAGAGCCAGGGGTATGATCCAGAGAGGCTGGGTGAGTAGTTTTGGTGGGATGGATGGTTACAGAGCAGGTGACAAAGGATGACTAAGGACAAAGCAGGTGATAGAGGTTAGGAGGGGGTTGTTCACTGAAACCAGGGGCAAGGAGACATAAGTAAAGAACAAGGAAGTTAAACTTTAAAATGGAGAACAAAGAATAGGGAAGCTGAACATACTGACATTGGTTATTTGAAGAGGAATTTACTGTATCCTACAGTAGCATAAATCAGACTTCACTTCTTATGGGTGAATAATACTCCACTCTAAGGGTACAGCACATTTTATTTACACATTGATATTTTAGTGAATATTTACGTTGTCCATGCTTTATTATGAATCATACTGCTATGAATGTTGGTGTACAAGTATCTGTTAGTCCCTGTTTTCAGTTATTTTTGGGTGTATAGGTGTAGAATGGCTGTTAGCTTTTTGGTGAACTACCAAAGTGTTTACCACAGCAGCTCTGCCATTTTGCATTCCATCAGCAATGCACAAGAGTTCTAATTACACCACATCCTGGACAATATTTATTTTTCCTTTTATTTATTTAATTTTTTGGATGAAAGCCATTCCTAGTGGATGTGAAGTGATAATCTTATTGTGGTTTTGATTTACATTTCCCAAATGATGTTGAAAATCATTTAATGTGCTTGTTGGTTTTTTTTTTTTTTAAATCTTCTTTGGAGAAATGTTGGATAGACACAGTGGCTTGACACTTATAATCTCAATTCTTTGGGAGTTTGAGGTGGGAGGATCACTTGAGCCCAGGAATTTGAGACCAGACTGAGCAACACAGGGAGACTCTGTCTCTACAAAAATAAAATTAAAAAAATTTAGGCAGGCATGGTGGTACATGCCTGTAGTCCCAGCTACTCAGGAGGCTGAAGCAGAAGGAACACTTGAGCCCAGGAGGTGGGGGCTAAAGTGAGAGGTGATTGTACCACTGCCCCCCAGCCTAGGCAAAAGGATGAAACCCTGTCTCAAAAAAAAAAAAAAAAAAAAAAAAAAAAGAATAGAAATGTCTATTGAAGCTCTTTACCTATTTCTGAATTTTTGTTAAGTTGTAAAAGTATGTATTCTGGATACTAAGGTGCTTTATAAGATACACGATTTGCAAATATTTTCTCCCATTCTGTGGGTTGTCTTTTTACCCTCTTGATAATGTCCTTTGATGTACTGTAGTTTTGATTTTGGTTAAGAGGGCATCCTGCAAAGTAGCAGAGTAGGAATCTCTACAGGTTAATTCTTACATTGAAACAACCAGTAAACTGGAAAAAATGACCAGAATCAACTTTCAGATTGTGGAGTCAGGGGAGTGCTTGATGATGGGAGAGGCTACTGCTCTGGGGAAAGTCCCAAATGGACTGTACTAACCATCAACAAGCAAAAATAAGCCACCTCTTGGAAGCTGGAAAATTACTGAATTTATCCTACTTGGAGCTTATTGAGCATCTGACATGTATGGATTCATGTTCTTCATCAAATTTGGAAACTTTTCAGTATTAATTATTCCACTTTTTTTTTTGGGCCTCTTCCTCTTACAGGACGTGTTCGATGGTGTTCCACAGGTGCCTTAGGTTCTGTTCATTTTTTCTTTATTTTTTCATTTTAATCTTCAGACTGGATAATTTCAATTGTTTTATCTTCATGTTTGCTGATTCTTCTGCCTGATCAAATCTACCTTTGCACTGCTGTATGATTTTTTTCGTTTTAGCTCTTGGGCTTTTCAGCTGCAGAATTTCTTTTTGATTCCTTTCTATAATGTATGTCTCTTTACTGACATTCCCTGTTTGTTCATACCCTCTTCTGATGTCCTTTAACTCTTTGTGCATAGTTTCTTTTATTTCATTGAGCCTATTTGAGACAGTTGACTTAACATCCTTGACTAGTAGTTTGATTGTCTGGGCTGTCCCAGGGATAGTTTGCTGTCAAATTATTTTTTTTCTGTCAGCCAGCCATGTGCTTTCTATGATTTAAAAATTTTTTTGTTGAGAACCAGTCAATTTGAGTATTACACTGTGGTGGTAACTCAAAAACATATTGTCCTTTTACTCAGGGATTTATTTTGTTGTTTATTGAGATCTAAAGTTGTCTATTTGTATAGTGACTTTTCCAAATGATTTTTGTGAAGTCTGTGTTCCTTATTATGTGGATTATTGAAGTTTCTGTCTGATTAACTCTGTATCTGCTTTCAGCCTCTCAGATATTTTTAAATGTCTAGATTCTTAAAAACTGGTGTGTATTCCTTTTAAATGTTCTGATAGATGTCACCAGAGAAGCTATCATAAGCCTAAGGGAATCAGATATAGCCAACCATCTCTGCTGATCCTCAGGGAACTGCCATACCAATTAAATCACACCCCAGAATTTTAGAGCACAAAGTCCATACTGTTCACTGTAGCAACAGTGAGCCACTCTAGGAATGCTGTCCCTGTGTTGCAGCAGGACTGTGGAAGGAGTCATGGTAGCTGGTTCAAACACACGACTCTCTTACCAAAGATAGATAGTCACCTTGATAATACCAATAATTATATCACAGCTGTCTAAAATATGTATTATTTCTCAATAGTCTAATACAAGTCCATCTTCCATTTTTTTCCCTTTTCCCAAAAATGCCCTTTATGTCTGTTTATTATTGTTATTATTTTTTAAATAGGGACAGGGTCTCCCTATGTTGCCCAGGCTGGTCATGAACACCTGGCCTCAAGTGACCCTCCCGTTTTGGCCTCCCAAAATATTAGGATTACAGGCATGAGCCACCATACCTGGCCATGTTTCTCTTAATCTGGAATTACTTCTATGATTAATATGAGTGGTGGCTCATACCTGTGATCCTAGCACTTTGGGAGGTTGAGGCAGGAGGATCACTTGATGGCAAGAGTTGAAAACCAGCCTGGGCAACATAGCAAGACCCCATCTGTATTTTAAAAAGGAAAATAAAATGAAACAACAACAAAAAGAAAGATGTTAAACCTTACAATACGGAGTATGTCAGCTAAAACTATACCAATATAGCTATTTTTCATCTATCAGGCAAGAGTCCAAATGTTTGTTAAAATACTCTATTTGAGACTTTGAGAAACTGGATATTGTTACACATTTCCAACGAGAGTGCATTTGGTGGTTTCTAACAAAACTGCAGATCCTTTTATCCTTTGACCCACAAACCCACTTCTAAGAATCTATTTTAAGGGTACATCTGCCACTAGTAAAGTGATATGTAGACAGAGTTATTCATTGAGTCATCACTGTAATAGCAAAAGATGGGAAATAAGTTGTAAAAAAGGACTGGTTGAGGTACATAGAATGTGGGGAAAAAAAGAAGGCAGGTAGATCTTTATTCACTGATAAGGAGTGGTCACCGGGATGTATTGTTAAGTGGAAAACAAAAACAAAAACAAGCTGCAGTACAGTGTTTTTTTGCAAAAAGAACTTCTAGGAAAAGAAAAAGAAAAAAATACTGGATAGACACCAGAAAACACGGCTTAATAAGAATGATTATTTATAGGGCAGGTCAAGTAGGGCAAATGGAATTGAGTGATATAGATGGAAGAGAGGGTCGGGGGCTAGGGAGGGATAGCATTAGGAGAAATAACTAATGTAGATGACGGGTTGATGGGTTAAGCAAACCACCATGGTACATATATACTTATGCAACAAACCTGCATGTTCTGCACATGTATCTCAGAACTTAAAAGTATAATAATGAAATTAAAAATAAAATTAATAGTAGTGTCCTGTGAGAAATCCAATTGTTATAATTTATATTATTTGATAAATACAATGAAAGTATCATAAAAAGACTCACACTCTTTTGACTATAAAGAAAAAAGATGGAAGAGAGATTTGCTATACTTTTTTTTTTTTTTAGATGGAGTCTTGCTCTGTTGCCCAGGCTGGAGTGCAGTGGCACGATCTCAACTCACTGCAACCTCTGTCTCCCTAGTTCAAGCAATTCTCCTGCCTCAACCTCCTGAGTAGCTGGGACTACAGGCATCTACCACCACGCCCAGCTAATTTTTTGTCTTTTTAGTAGGGACAGGGTTTCACCGTGTTATCCAGGATGGTCTAAATCTCCTGACCCCCTGATCCACCTGTCTCAGCCTCCCGAAGTGTTGGTATTATGGGCGTGAGCCACTGCACCCAGCCTGCTATACTTTGTAATACAGTTTTTGACTTTTGAACCCATGTAAATGTTTTACATATTCAAAAATAATTTTATATCAAAACAAAAAGTAAACTCTAAAAGTAGTGAACCTACAAAATGTATCAAACTGGCAACGTAGCAGCATATATTGGCATTTTATTATTGATTCTGATAGTCTTGTTTCAACTAATACATCTTAATCTTTAACAATATTTCTGGATTTAGGATTCTGGTTAGGCAATTTTTTGCACTCGGAAGACAGCCTACTACTGTCTTCTGAACGTTTTAGCTGACGAAGTAGGATAACAGCCCTACTTTCGTCTTTTTTCATGATAATTCATCCTTTTTTCTTTGTATTTAAAACTTCTCTGTCTTTGATTTCTGCAGTTTTAGGATGGTGTATTTATTTTCTTCATTTTTTAAAAATAGGGATGGAGTCTTAACTGTGTTTTCCAGGCTGGTCTCAAACTCCTGGCCTCAAGCAATCCTCTTGCTTCATCCTCTCAAAATGTTGGGATTACATACATGAGCTACCATGTCCAGTCTAGTGTGATACATTTAGATGTTAGTTTCTTTTTATTCTACTTGGGAGTCACTGGACTTGGGAAACTTAATAGAATCTGTTACTTCACGTCAACAAAATTCTTGCCCATTTTATTCTCTAGGTCCATCCTTTTGAGACTCTGATTAAATTGTTATGCAATCTATGTATATGTCTATTTCTGGGCTCTGTTCTTTTCCATTGTTTGTGTATATTTCTCTCCTCTCTCGAATACCACCCTATTTGATTACAGTAGCTTTACCCGTAGTGTCTTGAAATCAAGTAGCATAAGTCCTCCAAATTTGGTATTTTCTGAATTGTTATTGTAATTCTCTGTCTTTTGCTTTTTCATTAAATTTTAGGATCAGTGTGTCAGTTTCTACAATCTCATCACTTGTGAATTTAATTTTACTTCTTCCTTTCCAATCTGGATTTATTTTCTTTATTGTGCCTTTTTGCACTCACTAAAACAGTTCTAAATAGAAGTGGTAAGAGTGGACATCCTTGCCTTCCCAGTCATAGCAGAAAGCATTCTATATTTCATCATTAAATACCTATCAGCTAAAGGTTTTTCAGAGATGGTCTTTATCAGGTTGAGGAAGTTTCCATCTGTTCTTAGGTTGCTGAAAATTTGTTATGGATAGGTGAACCTTTCAGATTTTCTTTTTTCCTTTTTCTTTTTTTGAGATGGAGTTTCGCTCTTGTTGCCCAGGCTGGATGGAGTGCAGTGTGGTGATCTAGCCTCTCCGCGATCTAGCCTCACTACAACCTCTGCCTCCTGGGTTCAAGCGATTCTCCTGTCTCATCCTCCTGAGTATCTGGGATTACAGGCATGCGCCACCATGCCAGGCTAAATTTGTATTTTTAGTAGAGATGGGGTTTCTCCCTGTCAGGCTGTTCTTGAACTCCTGACCTCAGACGATCTACCCACCTTGGCCTCCCAAAGTGCTGGGATTGCAGGCGTGAGCCACTGCGCCTGGTTTCTTTTTCTTTTTTAATTGTATTTTATTTTAGTAGAGATGAGATCACGCTATGTTGCCCAGGCTGGTCTTGAACTCCTGGCCTCTAGTGATCTTCCTACCTCAGCCTCGCAAAGCACTGGATTACAGGCATGAGCCACTCTGCCCATCCAAAATTTTCAGATTTTTTTTCACCAGATATACTGAGATGATCAAATATGGCTTTTCTCCCTTATTTTGTTAACATAGTGAATTATTTGAATGCTCAACCAACCTTGTATTTCTGGAATAAACTCTACTTGATCATGACGTATATATATTTTTATGTATTTCTGTGTTTGATTTTCTGGTGTTAATGATTTTCTGTTAATTTTTGTTTATGAGAGAGATTGGTCTATAATTTTCTTTCCTTGTAATGGCTATCTGATTTTAGTATCAGGGTAATACTGGCCTCATAAAATAAGGTTGGGATTATCTATTTTCTGAAACTGTTTAGGGATGGGATTACCTTCCTTAAATGTTAAATAGAATTCACCAGTGGAGCCCTTTGGATCTAGACTTTTCTTTGTGGGAAGGATTTCTGTTTGTTTGGTTGGTTTGGTTTGGTTTGGATTTCTTGTAGAGAAGGGGTTTCACCATGTTCCCCAGGGTGGTCTTGAAATCCTGGGCTCAAGCAATCCTCCCACCTTGGCCTCCCAAAGTGCTGGTATTACAGGTATGAGCTACTGTACCTGGCCCTTGGGAAGGTTTTCAGTTACAAATTCAATATTTTATTTTATTTTATTTTATTTTATTTTATTTTATTTTATTTTTTGAGATGGAGTCTTGCACTATCGCCCAGGCTGGAGTGCAGTGGTGCGATCCCTGCTCACTGCAACCTCCACCTCCCAGGTTCAAGCGATTCTTCTGCCTCAGCCTCCCGAGTAGCTGGGATTACAGGCACCCGCCACCACGTCTAGCTAATTTTTTTTGTTAAGTAGAGACAGGGTTTCACCACATTGGTCAGGCTGTCCAGGTTGGTCTTGAACTTCTGAGCTCAAGTGATCTGCCCGCCTCAGCCTTCCAAAGTGCTGGGATTACAGGCTTGAACCACCATGCCTGGCCTTATGTGGTTTTTTAAATTTTTATTTTTACTGATTTATTTTTTGAGACAGGGTCTTACACTGTCACCCAGGCCAGGTTGCAGTGGTGCAGTCTCAGCTCACTGAAACCTCCGCCTCCCGGGCTCAAGACATCTTCCCACCTCAGCCTCTTGATCCTGTCATTAAACTCACTTGAGTAGCTGGGACCACAGTCACAGGCTACCATGTCAGGCTAAATTTTGTTTTTTTTAATTATTACTATTTTTTAATTTTTTTTTTTTTTTTTTTGAGACGGAGTTTCACTCATGTTACCCAGGCTGGAGTGCAATGGCGCGATCTCGGCTCTCCGCAACCTCCGCCCCCTGGGTTCAGGCAATTCTCCTGCCTCAGCCTCCTTAGTAGCTGGGATTACAGGCACGCATCACCATGCCCAGCTAATTTTTTGTATTTTTAGTAGAGACGGGGTTTCACCATGTTGACCAGGATG
>NW_022436947.1:3296210-3400241 GCF_009761245.1 Sapajus apella | reverse complement strand
TTTTGTATTTTTAGTAGAGACGGGGTTTCACCATGTTGACCAGGATGGCCTCGATCTCTTGACCTCGTGATCCACCCGCCTCAGCCTCCCAAAGTGCTGGGATTACAGGCTTGAGCCACCGCGCCCGGCCTATTTTTTAATTTTTTGAGACAGAGTCTCACTCTGTCGCCCAGGCTGGAGTGCAGTGGTGCAATCTTGGCTCCCTGCAACCTGTCCCTCCCGGATTTAAGGGATCTTCCTGCCTCACCCTCCTGAGTAGCTGGGATTTCAGGCGCCCACCATCACAACAGGTTGATTATCTTTAGTAGAGTGGGGCTTCACCATGTTGAACAGGCTCGTCTCGAACTCTTGAGCTCAAGCAGTCCTCCCACCTCGGCCTCCCAAAGTGCTGGGGTTACAGGTGTGGTCACTGTTCCCGGCCCCTTGTATGGGTTTAATTATAAATTTATACACATTTTGTTTTCCTGTATATGTTCTATCTTGGCGAATATCCCATGCGTACTTAAAGAGTATGCCTTCTCTATCATTTTTTCTTTTTCGAGATGGAGTTTTGTTCAGGCTGGAGTGCAGTGGTGTGATCTTGTGGTACAGCCTCTGCTTCCTGAGTTAAAGCGCTTCTCCTGTCTCAGCCTTCCAAGTAGCTGGGATTACAAGCATGTGCCACCATGCCTGGTAAATTTGTATTTTTAGTAGAGATGGGGTTTCATCATGATGGCCAGGCTGGTCTTCAACTCTTGACCTCAGGTGATCCACCTGCCTCAGCCTCCCAAAGTGCTGGGAATATAAGCGTAAGCCACTATACCTGGCCTGCTCACATTGTTTTTAAAGTTTCATTTGGATCAGGTTTGATTCTTTTGTTCAGTTCTTCTTCATGCTTACTGATTTTTCTGTCTGCTGCTCTATTGATTTCTGAGTGGGTAGAGTTGAAATCAACAAATGTAATGTAGATTTGTCTTTTTGGGTTTTTTTTTGTTTTTTTAGCTGTATCAATTTCCACATTATTTTTTCAGAACCTCTATTAATTAGATGCTTATGTATTTAGGATTATGGCTTGATGAGTTAACTCCTTTATCATCACTCAGTGTTCTTACCTAGTCCTTGTTCTGAAGTGTGCTTTGTCTGAGAGTATTAAGTCCTTCTGGTTTCATATTATGAAGGATGTTCACTGTGTACTGGTTACCATTTTAGCCCACTATATCTTGGACTGCATTTTTACTACTTGCCTTAGTCCAATGAGTCAAAACATTCATAACCACAACAAGTTACGTGAAGCCCAGTTTTATTACCCACGGATAGGCAGCAAGGGACAGGAGAAGCCTAGCTTTCATTGCAAATCAGTCCCTCAAGGCTTGGGAAAGCTGCTCAGAGTGGATGGTCTCTTCTCTGTGGCCCCATAGCTGAGGGCCCAGGAAAGAAGGTTTTATGTCCCAGGGGTACCATGATTCATCGGGCTAAAGCATTGAAGGACATCCTGTTTGAGGGTGGAGGAAATGACAGGAACAGAAACTGAGGCTCTTCCCACCAGCTCCTCCTTGTCTCAGGATGCTTCATTCTCAGCATGTTATACAGTTACACAAAGGTGTGGGGTGGGGCAGGGAACTGGCTTGATTCAAGGCCACCTGGAGAACTGCCCTGTACATATGCTTATTGTTTGAATGTGTATCTGTTAGCATCCTGTTTTTTTTCTTCCCTTAACCTCTGTATATTTGAAGTAGATTTCCAGTAGATAGCACTTATTCTTTTTTGTTTTTGTTGTTTATGTATGTAAGACTCAGTATCATTAGTGGTATTGACAGGACCACGGATGGTGCTGTTTTGCATTATATATAGCCTCTCTGTTGTCTGCTGTGGATGTTGGAATAAAGTTGCTTTGCTGGTGGTGATCCATCTCATGACCCTGTCATTAAATTCACTTGCGTTGTGATCTACAGTGTGTAATAAGAGACTTTAAGTCCACATACGTCTCTTGAGCTAGGCAATCAAAGAAGTGCCAGCCATTCCTAGCCCACAGTGTCGAAACATAAGCCCTGCATTATGCTTAGGTTTAGAAACCAAAACTTCACAGAAAGGAGATAACAAATCATATTCACATCTCAAAACCCAAAAGCTTGAAATATTTCATTTGTAGAAAAAAAGAATAAGAGGCCAGGTGTGGTGGGTTATGCCTGTAATTTCAGCACTCTGGGAGGCTGAGACAGGTGGATTGCTTGAGTCCAGGAATTTGAGACTATCCTGGACAACATAGTGAAATCCTGACTCTACTAAAAATGCAAAAAATTAAGTGGGGTATGGTGGCACAGGCCTGTAGTCCCAGCTACACAGGAGGCTGAGGTAGGAGAATCACCTGATGCTGAGAGGTTGAGGATGTAGTGAGCCAAGATCATGCCACTGTACTCCAGCCTGGGCAACCAGAGTGAGACCCTGTCTTAAAAAGAAAAGGAGGGGGGGTGGGAATAAGGCCAGGCACCATGGCTTATGCCTGTAATCCCAGCTAGGAAGCTGAGGCAGGAGGATCCTTTGAGACCAGTCTGGGCAATGTAGTGAGACTTTGTCTGTTCACAAAAAAATAATATTATGCAGGCGTGGTAGTGCATGTCTGTAGTCCCAGCTACTCAGTAGGCTGAGGCGAGAGGATTGCATGAGCCGGGAGGTTGAGACTGTACTGAGCCAAGATCATGCTGTTGTACTCCAGCCTTGGTGATAGAGCAAGACTGTCTCAAAAAAAAAAAAAAAAAAAAAAAGGAATAAAATCAGAATCTAGTAGGTTCATTTTAAGTCCGCTTACTTTTGTAGGTATATAATTTATGGGCTATTGTGTCAGTCATGTTTTTGTTTTTTTGAGGCAGGGTCTCACCTATTGTTTAGGCTGGAGACTGCAGTGGTGCAGTCTTGTCTCACTGACGCCTCCACCTCCCAGGCTTAGGTGATTCTCCCATCTCAAGCCTCCTGAGTAGCTGGGACTACAGGTTCATGCCACCACACCTGACTACTTTTTAAACTTTTTGTAGAGACAGGGTTTTGCCATGTTGCCCAGGCTAGTCTCAAACTCCTGAACTGAAGCAATTCACCTGCCTTTGCCTCCCAAAGTGCTTGGACCACAGGCATGAGCCACCACACCTGCCCCAGTCAGTCATGTTTTTTGACTACAGTTATCTAAACATGTTTCATGATTTCAGCAAACACAGTCAATTAGATTTAGATGGGTAATGAGCATCAAACCTAAACAGCTCTTTAAAATGCAAAAAAATATGACACTGGAAGTGTTAGTTGCTCCAACTTAATTAATAAACAGGTAGTTTCATTGTTCAGCTTGTTTTCTGCACATATTCTTTCCTGTTGGTATTGACAAAGAGAAGCAATTTATAGAAACTATACTGGCTCATTTGTTTTAATATTTCTCTTTGAAGTTGATTCTCTGTCTGCCTTTGTGATTTCATATTTTTTCTTATAAAAAGGAGAGTTGGGCTGGGCGTGGTGGCTCATGCCTGTAATCCAAGCACTTGGGAGGCCAAGGCGGGCGGATCACCTGAGGTCAGGTGTTCAAGACCAGCCTGACCAACATGGTGAAACCCCATCTTAAAAAAAAAAAAAAAGGGAAGTTGATTTATGTTTCCCCAGTATTCTACTCTTGCCGGGATAGTGTGTGAAAAGAGTCACTTCCTTCATCCAGACATTGAGATACCATCGTCCATTGGTCTCTTAGTGTCATTAGGCAATCTTGCTGTCTAAATATCATAGGGTGTACTTACACAAGCCTCTGTGGTATAGCCTACTATACCTCAAGTGAATATGTACAGCCTGTTGCTCCTAGGCTGCAAATGTGTACAGCATGTTGCTGTACTGAATCCTGTAGTATTCATTTGTAACGCAATGGTATTTGTATATCTAAATATATCTAAAACCTAGAAAAATACAGTATAAAAATCTTTTTTAAAAAAAGGGTACACCTGTATAGAGAGCTCTTATCATGAGTGGTGTTTGCAGGACTGGAAGTTGCTCTGGGTGAGTCAGGTAGTAAGTGATAAGTGCATATGAAGGGGGCCTAGAACATTGCTATATACTTTTATATGACTGACAGCTCAGTAGGCTTGTTTATACCAGTATCACCCTAAACACGAGTAATACATTGCACCTCAATATTATCTATATTACCACAGCTTTCACTAGGTGATAGGAATTTTTCAGCTCTATTATAATTTTTTTTTGAGACAGTCTCTGTTGTCCATGCTGGAGTGCAGTGGCGTGATCTTGGCGCATTGCAGTCGCAGCCTCCTGGGTTCAAGCAGTTCTCCTGCTTCAGCCTCCTGAGTAGCTGGGAGGCTGAAGCAGGAGAACTTCACACCCAGCCTTCAGCTCCATTATAATTTTATGGTAGCACTGACATATATGTGATCCATTGTTAGTTAAAAACTGTTATGCAACGGCCAGCTGCAGTGGCTCACACCTGTAATCTTAGCACTTTGGGAAGCTGAGGCGAGCAGATCACGAGGTCAGGAGATTGAGAGCATCCTGGCTAACATGGTAAAACCCCGTCTCCGCTAAAAATTAAAAAATTAGCCAGGCGTGGTGGCATGTACCTATAGTTCCAGATACTTGGGAGGCTGAGGCTGGAGAATTGCTTGAACGTGGGGAGGCAGAGGTTGCAGTGAGCCAAGATCACGCCACTGCACTCCAGCCTGAGTGACAGAGTGAGACTTTATCTCAAAAGAAAAAAAAAAAACAAATACAAAAAATGTTATGCGGCTCATGATTGTATTTACTGTGTAATATGTAGTGCTTTGTTTTTCTATTACTGAAAAAAGATATATCTGAGGCTTGGGAATGAAGTTCTGGTAGAGATGTAAATTTGGGATTTGCTAACATTGGTCTCAATTGTTCCTTGTTAGGCAGACGTACATCCGTGACTCAGAATTTATTTGTAGCCTTAGAGATCATACTTGGAGAGAATCAGTGTAGATGAGATTGTGCTGGTCCTCATCTACCTGATTTAGAAAGAGCCAGCTATTGTCATCTGATTTTAGCTGGAGAGTATAGGGCTTACCGTTTAGGTTAACCAGGTACCATCTTACGTTAGACCTGCTCTGTACATTTACTGATGTAATCCTTACAACAGTCGTGCCTCAGAGTTGTTCTAATGGAAGTGGAATATTGAGCACAGTAACTAGAACACAGCAAGTTCTCAGTAGGATAACCATCATCATGATTACCATGTATTACTGTTTCACAGAAGACAAAACAGAGGCTCAGAAAGATTGTTTAGGAGTTACAGAGCAATCAATGAGGAGGGCTAATCAAGGTCTTGTACAGCTTTAAAGTCCATGCTGTATCTCCATTTAAATTCTTATTATATAGAGTGTGCACATGACATGTCATTAGTGGTTGTGAGACCATGGACCAGTCATAGCACTCAGTATTCTCATCTGTAAAATAGGGATAACACTTAATGCACTAGAATTAGGTTGTGAGAATTATTAGACCTCAGACTCTCTTCTGACCCTAGAAGGTAGCCATCGGGTCTTAGACTGAGCCTGAGGCCTCATTTGTACCACCCATGTTCACCTCCTCTTAGGCCTTAGAAACTGGTTCGGGAAAAATAGGTTTTGAAGGTATTAATAGTATTGGAGAGGAGCTGCTTCCTCTTTTTTCCTTTCTAGGCATAGCCACTGTCAAAATTTTGTGTTAATCATTCCCTAGCTTTTCTTTATAGTTTTTTTTTTTTTTTTTTGAGTTTTGCTTTTTCTCCCAGCTGGAGTACAGTGGCGCGATCTCAGCTCACTGCAACCTCTACCTCCCAGCTTCAAGTGATTCTCCTGCCTCAGCCTCCCGGGTAGCTGGGACTACAGGCGCCCACCGTCACGCCTGGGTAATTTTTTTTGTATTTTTAGTAGAGACGGGGTTTCACCACGTTAGCCCGGATGATCTTGATCTGCTGACCTCGTGATCCACCCACCTCAGCCTCCCAAAGTGCTGGGATTACAGGCATGAGCCTCTGCGCCCGTCCCTTCTTTATAGTTTTATCAGCTATGTGCACTTTCTTACACAATATTTAATTTGGATTTTACCATTTTCAAACTTTAATGGCATATAGTATGTATTCTGAAATTTACATTTATTTAACATTTTGGAGGATTCAGTCACGTTGATATGTATAGTTTAATGCATTCATTTCTTTGCTGTGTAGTATTTCATTATTTGAATATGCCATAATATTTTGTTTCTAATGTTCCTGGAATTGTGGATCACAGGGTAGGTGGCTGGTCATGATGGCTCATGCATATAATCCCATCCATTTGGGAGATTTGGGAGGCCATGGTGGGAGGATCACTTAAGGCCAGGAGTTTGAAACCAGCCTGGGCAACATAGTGAAACTTTGCCTCTAAAATTAAAAATTATATATATATATATATATATATATATATATATATGACATTAGCTGGACTTGGCGGCATGTGCCTGTAGTCCCAGCCATACTCAGTAGGCTGAGGCAAGAGGACCCCTTGAGCCCAAGATTTCACGGCTGCAGTGAGTCATGATTATTCCACTATACTCCAGCCTGGGTGACAGAGACTTTGTCTCTAAAAAAATAAAAAACAAAAGGGTTTTTCCTTTATTCATTCAACAGATATTTATTGAGCACTGTATGTGCCAAGTACTAAAGAGATAAATCCCTGACCTCATGGAGTTTACCTTCTGTTTGAGACAAGCAGTGAACGTAAATAAATGAAATAGAAGGATGGTAAATGCCAGAAAGAAAAGAATTAGAATAGGATATGGGGGATCAGGTGTGTAGGAAGGTGCATGTTGTGGGTAGACTTCATCAAAGGTGATATTTGGAAACAAACTTGAGGTTATGCACCATTTAAAAATATTGCGTAACCAAAGGAAATGGATATCCGTGGCCATTAAGCACATAGTGATACATGATTAAAGTAAAAATGTCTACCCTTCTTAGAGAATTATTTTTTAGTTATACACATTTTCTAGAAGGATATAGCCTAGATGCTGTTCTCTACTGATTTGTGTAAAGAAGCTACAAATGTGCTCAGATTTGGAGGAATAGAAATTACACAAATTTTACAGGTAAGAAAGCACTGTTAGGTTAGCATTTATTTGGATTTAAATTCCTTTAGGTCAAATTCATAATTATACACCAATGGAATTTGTTCCTGTCAGACATGAGGGGGTGTATTAACCTGTGTTTTATAAGACACAGTAGTACACAGTACATGGAGTCTGGAGTTAGTTGGTTATAGGTTCAAATCTCAGCATCACTAATGTGTGACCTTGGTCACACACACACCCAGGCTGGAGTGCAGTGGTGCCAAGTTGGCTCACTGCAACCTCCACCTCCGCCTCCCAGGTTCAAGCGATTCTTCTGCCTCAATTTCCTGAGTGGCTGGGTTTACAGGTGCCCTCCATCATGCCTGGCTAATTTTTGTATTTTTAGTAGAGGCGAGGTTTTCACCATGTTGCCCAGGCTGATCTCGAACTCCTGATCTCAGGAGTTCACCTTGCCCTGTCAGAGTGCTGGGATTACAGGCATGAGCCACTGTGCCCAGCTAAAAACCTTTTTTTTCCCTTTTTCTCTTTTTCTTTTTTTTTTTTTCTCTCTTGATAACTCACAGAACATTAACTTTGTATCTTAAAATAATTATAAGTTCATGGGAAGTTGCAGAGATGTCCCATGGATCCAGTTGTACCAATGATTATGGCTTACCTTACTGTAGTACAATATCAGAACCAGGAAATTGACATTGGTTCATCAGTGTGTATAGTTCTGTGCTACTTAATCACATGTGTAGATTTGTATAACTACTATCACAGTGAAGATATAGAACTGTTTTGTTACTACAAAAAAGTTCTCCTGGCAGGGCATGGTGGGTTACACCTGTAATCCCAGAACTTTGGGAGGCTGAGGCAGGAGGATCATTTGAGGCCAGGAATTTGTGACCAGCTTGGTCAACTTAGCAAGACCCCATTTCTTAAAAATAAATAAACAAATAAATAAATAAGCCAGGTGTGTTGGTGCATGCCTGTATTCCCAGTACTTTGAACCCAGGAGTTGGAGACAGCAGTGAGCTAAGATCACATTACTGCACTCTAGCCTTTTTTTTTGTCTCAAAAAAAAAAAAAAAAAAAAAAAAAAAAAAAAAAAGGTTCTCTTTCATGCCGCCCCTTTATAGTTACACCCACCCTCATCCTCAACCCCTGGTTTCAGAAAAACATTAATCTGTTTTCTGTCTCTATAATCTTGTCATCTTGAGAATGATACATAAATGAAATCATTCATAGTGACCTTTTGAAATTGGCTTTTTTCCACTCAGAATGATGCCCTTAAGATCCAACCAGTTTATTGTATGTATCAATGGTTCCTTTTTATTGCTAACTAGTATTCTGTGATATGGATATATACCAAGTGTATTTAACCTTTTTTCTTTTCAAGGCAGGATCTCGCTCTGTCTCCCAGGCCGAAGTGCAGTAGTGCAATCACATCTCACTACAGCCTCAGACGCCCTGGGCTCAGATGATTGTCCTGCCTCAGACTCTGTGTTAGTTGGAACTACAGGTGCATGCCACCACAGCTTGCTAAGCTTTTAAAAAAATTTTGTAGAGTTGGGGGTCTCACTGTGTTGCCCCAGGGTGGCCTTGGGCTTAAGCAGTCCTCCTGCTTTGGCCTCCCAAAACTCCAGGATTACAGGTATAAGCCACTGTGCCTGGCCAATGATTAATGTATTGAGAAGATTTTGGCTCTTCTTGGCTCTTATGAATAAAGCTGCCACAGATGTTTAAGTTTTTGTATGGACTTAAGTTTATTTCTCTGGGATGCCTAGAAGTGAGATTACCAAGTCATATGGCAAACATGCTTGATTTTTAAGGCAACTGTCAAACTGTCCAGAGTGGCTATATCATTTTATATTCCCTACTGTGAATGTGTATATGTCTTCATCTGTGAAATAACTCTTTATGTCCATTGCCCATTTTCAATTGTTTTTTTGCTGTTGCATTTTGAGAGTTCTTTATGTATTATAGTTATGAATCCTTTGTCAGATGTGTGGCTTGCAAATATTTTTCTCCCATCTTTTCATCCTTTCACAGTCTTTCTGCAGAGCAAAAATTTTAAAATTTGTGAAGTCAAATTCATCAAGATTTTTCTTTTATGGATTGCTTTTGGTATCATGTCTAAGAAATCCTCACGAAGTCCTAAGTTCTTAAGATTTTCTCCTAATGTGTTATTCTAAAGGTTTTATAGTTTTATGTTTTACATTAAAGTTTTCCACTTTGAATTAATTTTTATGTAAAATACGAAGGTCAGGTTAAGATTCCTTTTTTTTTTTTTTTTTTTGCCTTTATATATCTGGATATCTAGTTGTTCCAGCACAATTTGTTGAAAAGTCTGTTTTTATTCCATTGAATTGCTTCCGTACCTTAATCAAAAATCTGTTTGGCTTACTTGTGTATTTCTGGGTTCTGTTTTTTTATTTTTTCCACTCATCTGTGTGACAGTCCTTCCCCCGTTACCACAGTCTCAGTGACTATCTCTAGAAATTATAAAATTGAGCATAGAGATTCTTCTCAGTTCTTTTTCAAAATTGATTTAGCCATTCTAGTTCCTTTGCCTTTCAATGTAAAATCTTTGAATAATCTTTTTTGAGACAGGGTTTTGCTCTTGTTGCTCAGGCTGGACTGCAATGGCATGATCTTAGCTCACTGCAACCTCTGCCTCCTGGGTTTAGGCAATTTTCCTGCCTCAGCCTCCCTAGTAGCTGGAATTATAGGTGCCTGCCACCACGCCCAGCTAAGTTTTGTATTTTTAGTAGAGACGGGGTTTCGCCATGTTGGCTAGGCTGGTCTCCAAACTCCTGGCCTCTGGTGATCCACCTGCCTTGGCTTCCCAAAGTGCTGGGATTACAGACATCATCCACCGTGCCCAGCCATAATCTTGTCTGTATCTGTAAAAAACATCTTGCTGGGATTTTGATAGGCATACATTAGCCTCTATAGGTCAATTTATAGAGAATTGACATCTTTACTATCTTGAGTCTATGAACACATTATATCTCTCTAGGAATTTAAGTCTTCTTCAGTTTATCTTACCGGCATTTTATATTTGTTAGCATAAATATGCTATTGTGTTTCTGTCAATCAGTTGACTCTACCTACGGGTCTCTTTCAGGTTCTCTATTCTGTTTTATTCAACTAGGTGTCTATCCCTTGGTCAGTAACACACATTCCTGATTACTGTAGCTTATATAATAAGCTTATTTTATAAATAAAGCTTATTTAATGTCTGTAAATTGAGTAGCGTGATTCCTCCACTGTATTCTTCTTTTACAATAGTGATTTAGCTGTTACAGTGCATTCGCATTTCTACATAAATATTAAAACAATCCTACATCCACAAAAAAGTGTTGCTGGGACTATATTAGGAGTTTTTTTTTATAAAAAATCTATAGATCACGTTAAGGAGAATTGGCATGTTTACTGCATTGAGTATCCTAATCCACATTTCTTTGGTTATTTAGAACTTCTCTGATTTCCTTCATCAGCATTTTATAGTTTTCAGCATACAAATCTTCTGTATGTTTTGTTAGGTTTACACCTATTTCATTTTGCTTAGAACCATTTGATTTCCATATAGTTATAGGGCTGTTCAGATTATCCCTTTAATACTGGGTAAGTCGGTAGTTTCTGCTTTTAAAGGAATTGGTCAGCCCCCATCAATTTGATTTCACACCCAAGTTGTCAAGTTTGTGTGTGCATGTTCTTTTTTTTTTAAAGATGGGGCTTCACCATGATGGCCAGGCTGGTCTTGAACTCCTAACCTCAGGTGATCCACCCACCTCGGCCTCCCAAAGTGCTAGGATTACAGGCGTGAGCCACCGCACCCAGTGTGTACATGTTCTTAAGTATCTCTTTTTTTTTTTTTGAGACGGAGTTTCGCTTTTGTTACCCAGGCTGGAGTGCAATGGCGCAATCTCAGCTCACCGCAACCTCCGCCTCCTGGGTTCAGGCAATCCTCCTGCCTCAGCCTCCTGAGTAGCTGGGACTACAGACACGCGCCACCATGCCCAGCTAATTTTTTGTAGTTTTAGTAGAGACGGGGTTTCACCATGTTGACCAGGATGGTCTCGATCTCTTGACCTCGTGATCCACCCGCCTCGGCCTCCCAAAGTGCTGGGATTACAGGCTTGAGCCACCGTGCCCGGCCAAGTATCTCTTATTCTTTTTAATCTCTGCATGGTTGGTGGTATCATGAAATGAAAAAATGGTATCCCCTTTTTCGTTCCTCATTTTGGCAAATTTTGTCTTCTTTTTCTTTGTCAATCATGCAGGGAGGTTTGTTAATTTTTTGACCTTTTCAAATAACCAGCTTTTTGTTTCATTGACTTTTCTCTATTTTTAAGCTGTCAATTTCATTGACTTCTGCACTTAGAATTTTCTACCTCCATTGACACCAGGAGAGAGCTTCCTCCTTACTGGTGAATGAGGGTAGAAGTTTAGGCTCCTTATCAGGTCTTTATTGCCTACCTCTCTGACTGGGAAGGGCATGAATGCCTATTCACTGCTTCCTATGTATTCTCCACTGATACTTTGGGGAGTGGGGCCCTGGCTTCTCTGACACCACTGAACAGTGGGTAGTTGGGGCACCTAGTTTCAGCTAGGCCTTTTACTGGGCCTTTGCTGGAGAAAAAGAGGGGGATGTGTTTTTCTGTAATGTTTGGCTAAAGTAGAACCCTTATTTTCTAAAATCTTTCTGCCCCTTTCCTGTTTCTTTGGGCAGAGAGAGCAAGCCTTTGTGGGCTTTTTTTGTTTACCCCTCTTGGTGTTTCTGGGTTACTGGCTTTATGAGCACCCATTTTGGAATATGTGAGACAAAAAGAAAACCCAGTAAACTTACCACTCTGTGTATCCTTGGGTCCTGAATTGGCAGTCTCTACCTTTCACAGTCGTCTTGTTTTATATAGAATGTCTAGAGTTCTTAGCTGTGTGTAGCTGAAGGCATAATGAAAATTAAAGACAGAATATTGCTCTATTGCCCAGGCTAGAATGCAATGGTGCAATCTCTGCTCACTGCAACCTCCACCTCCTGGGTTCAAGCGATTCTCCTGCCTCAGCCTCCTGAGTAGCTGGGATTACAGTTGTGCACCACCACACCCAGCTAATTTTTGTATTTTTAGTAGAGACAGGGTTTCACCATGTTGATCAGTCTGGTCTCGAACTCCTGACCTTGTGATCCGCCTGTCTGGGCCTCCCAAAGTGCTGGGATTATAGGCATGAGCCACCACACCTGGCCTTTGAAAGTTTTATAGTTGTTTATCTATTCAAAATAGTAATTTTTTTGAATCAGATAAAGTAGGGATCTAATTTCATTTCCCCCCCCAATAGTTGTTCCAGCAGCATGAAAAGTTCATCCCTTTTCCCACTGATTTCTAGTGAGACATCTGATCTATATAAAGTATATGTTTATGTAAGCCTTATAAATATCACACCATTTTAATTGTTATAGCTTTATAGTAGGTTTTGTTATTTGGTAGGCATGTCCCCACAAGCTTGTCAAAATTCTATTGAAATCTCTGTTGGGATTGTTACTAGAGCTGCATTGAATCTATAGATATGTTTGTGGGAGCATTGTCGTCTTTACCATCATGAACATGCTTTCTTCATGATTTAGATATTTTTTAATATTTTTAATTATAGCTGAATATTTTTCTGCACAATGACCTTCACAGTCTTTTGAAATTTATTTCTAAGTACGTAATATATTTTTGTTGCTATTGTAAAACTTTTTTAAATTAAATTTTTATTTGTTTCTATATACAAATGAAATTGGCCTTTGGATTACTTTGTATTTGTTCTTATGCATTTCATTAAAAAATATATCTGGGAACCTTATTGCAGTCTTCCTTAGTATAAATTATACAGCATGAAGTTTATATTAGAGTTTTAATTCATTTGGTATTTTTTATTGTTTACCAAGCACTATGAAAGACTATTCTTTTTTGTTCGAAGGAATAATATTTGCATTTGTTAAAAGGAAATGGTATTTCATAATCTCTGCGGAGATTTCAAACAAAAGGAACATGTCTCTTTTCTGCTTCCAGAAATCCTAATTTTGTAAGTCTAGAGAAAACCTTAGCTCCTTTTTTTTTTTTTTTTTTTTTGAGGCAGAGTCTCGATCTGTAGCCCAGGCTAGAGTGCATTGGTGCAATCTCTGCTCACTGCAACCTCCGCTTCCCGGGTCCTGGTTCAAGCAATTCTCCTGCCTCAACCTCCTGAGTAGCTGGGATCACAGGTGCACACCACCATGCCCGGCTAACTTTTGTATTTTTAGTAGAGACGGGGTTTCACCAGCCAGGCTGGTCTTGAACTCCTGATCTTGTGATCCGCCCGCCTCAGTGTCCCAAAGTGCTGGGATTACAGGCATAAATCACCGCACCCGGCCATCTCCTTGTTCTTTTAAAAATCTCCCATGTGGTTCTGTACATTTCTGTTTGAAAACCACTGCTAGAGAAGTTGCTAAATAGTAAAAGCATTTAGCCCATGGTGATATGGGGAAGGGAGGCATTTCATTTAAAATTTTGAAGAATTTATGCATCGTTTAATATTTCATGTGTGATGTATAGATAAAATTAGTATATTTACATAAACAATTGTCTTTTATTAAGTGACAGCAGGTATGAATTTAAAAAGAATGGACATTGAAAAAGAACAGTTACAGTTTGAATGACATACTGGTTGAGTACTCAGTATATTTGCATTAAAATTTAGGATATAATTTTGTCTTTCCCAGTTGGAGTCATTCGATGCCCAGTTTGCAGCCAAGAATGTGCAGAGAGACACATCATAGATAACTTTTTTGTGAAGGACACTACTGAGGTTCCCAGCAGTACAGTAGAAAAGTCAAATCAGGTAAGTATGTTACATCTTGAACCTTTTGCCAACTTTTTAAAAATTGAGATTGGGTCTTGCTTTGTCACCCAGGCTGGAGTGCAGCGGTGTGACCTCTGCTTCCTGGGTTTAAGTGATTCTCTCATCTCAGCCTTGTGAGTATCTGGGATTACAGGCATGCGCCACGACACCCAGCTAATTTTTGCATTTTTACTAGAGATGGGGTTTCACGATGTTGGCCAGGCTGGTCTTGAACTCCTGACCTCGAGTGATCCACCCGCCTTGGCCTCCCAAAGTGCTGGGATTACAGTTGTGAGTCACCATGCCTGGCCTCTTCTGTCAACTATTGATGGGGTAACATAAAATGCTGGAGGTCTCTAAAGTAAAAGGAATCAAACATTAGATAGTTCATCTATAAAATTATGTATTATTTTGAAAGGTATATGAAGAATAATGAATAATTCACCTTAAGAAATAAAACAGTGACAGTACAGAAGCTCTTGATTGCGTTACCCACATTCCAGTCTCCAGAGAAACTATTGTTTTATATTTGATATTATTTCATTTCTTTGTACTTTTACTAGGCATTGACAATTAGATTTTTTTTTTTTTTTTTTGGAGACGGAGTTTCACTCATGTTACCCAGGCTAGAGTGCAATGGCGCGATCTCGGCTCACCGCAACCTCCGCCTCCTGGGTTCAGGCAATTCTCCTGCCTCAGCCTCCTGAGTCGCTGGGATTACAGGCACGCACCACCATGCCCAGCTAATTTTTTTTGTATTTTTAGTAGAGACGGGGTTTCACCATGTTGACCAGGATGGTCTCGATCTCTTGACCTCGTGATCCACCCGCCCCGGCCTCCCAAAGTGCTGGGATTACAGGCTTGAGCCACCGCGCCCGGCCGACAATTAGATTTTTATTTAAAGCTCAGTTCTCACTTTTTTTCTATTTTAATAATAAGCTCTATAATGATACATATGAAAGACACCATGTCTTCGATCAGTAGGGTTTTTACATTTTTAAGAAAGCCTTCTTTTCTACATGGTATTACTTTGAAAGCTTCATTTGTGTTTTGGGGTTTGTTGTTGTTGTCGTTGTTGTTTGTTTTCTCATTGTTGTAGAGACAGGGTCTCACTCTGTTGCCCAGTCTGAAGTGCAGTGATGTAGTCATAGCTCACTGCATTCTTCAACTCCTGGGCTCCAGTGATTCTCACACCTTAGCTTCTTGAGTCACTGGAACTACAAACTCATGCTGCCGTGCCCAGCTAACTAATGCCTCATTTGGTAGCATTGTCCAAGGTTTTGGATTTAGAGATCCAGTGGTGTTTTTCTCTTCTTTCTGACTTCTATAACCCATATATAGAACATTTCTGTTGGCTTCTTAAATCTAGATGTCAGATCTATCATGCATAATCTATATAGTGCTCCAGTGGGGATTAGCCATGTTGAGATTAATTCTACAGCTTGTGCTAAGTATAGTGTATTAGTCTGCTTTTGGATCATGATTCATTGATGATTCCTCTAGGCAGTTCCCTTAATTTGGAATGGAAGATCTGGGAAAGAACTAAATCTGGTTAGGAAAAAATGATTATTAGCTATGTTTATCAGGACTCTTTAGTAATCACGTGGTTAATTGCTGTACTTTTTGTTGAATTTTCAGTTTAATGTTCATGGGGAGAACTGAATGAATTTAAGGTTCACTTTGAATGAACATAGCCACTACTGACCAAAATACATCTTTTTGTAGTTTGGAAAGTATCCACAATTCTTCCTGATTTGAACCTTATCAAAGGCCAAAACAGAGCTTGCAGCAGGAGATAAACTTTCTAATTGTGTAATTGTGAAACCACCCTTAAAGAAAGAAACATAATTATTTATGTGGGCTACAGTGTTGAGCACTTAAGTCCTCTGAAAGTTCTCTTTTGAATACAAATGATTTTGTTTCTGTCTTCCATTGTGTCATGTCACTTTGCTTTACATGTGATTGTAGCTATACTATTCATTAGATTCATAGTAGTACATGTGCATGCTTAATCCAGAAAACTCAAAAATACAGTAGCATAAGTAATCCTCAAATGTAAAGTAGCATAAATAAATGTCAACCAGATAGAATATTTATATGACATGAAATGATAACAGGACATGAGAGTTAAAGGGATTCTAATCCAAAGGACAAGTTTAAGAGGCTGCTTTATACCTCCATATGATCAATTAGTTGTCAGTACATTTATGTTTATTTCGTCTGCTTCTGTCACAGAAACATAGTAGGAAGAAGTTAAACTAGAGATGGAGTCCAATATACATACTATATATTGATACTGGGCGTGCATGGGTTTGGGGTATGAAATGTGGTATGAGAATAGGGTGCTGCTGGAGGCATTTGGTGAGGATGGCGACTGGAAAGGTTATATGGAGGATGAATTGGAACCAAGAGGTACTTAGCAAGAGGTAGTGAGAGCTGAATTAGCATGGTAACAATAAGGAAAGGAAGTTATCACCCACAGAGAACTTGATAATCCTGACTGGGTGTGGAAGCTCAGAGATGTTTTACTGCCTGGATGGTGCCTTTCACAGAGATCATGATAAAGAGGGTGGGAGGTAGGTCGAGGTAATACATCAGTTTTGGATGTGATTGAGTTTGCATTGCCTATGAGATTGTAAAGCAGAGCTGTCATCCATGGTTAGAGTGGAGCTCTGAAGAGAGTTCATAGCTGGAGATTTTGAAAAGTTTTAAAACTTCTATCTTTGTTGTAGATAATTTCAAGCATTACCAAAGAAACAATTGATATAACAAACTCCCATAGACCCATCACTTAAATCAATAGTCATCAACTCTTGTTTTGTGCATACCCTGATACTACATCCCCAGCCACTAGTTTACATTGACGTTATTCCAACCATTAATATAATTTCATCTCTAACTTTTTTTTTTTTTTTTTTCTTTTCCGAGATGCGAGTTTTGCTCTTGTTGCCCAGGCTGGAGTGCAATGGCGAGGTCTTGGGCTCACTGCAAACTCTGCGTCCTGGGTTCAAGTGATTCTCTTGCCTCAGCCTCCTGAGTAGCTGGGTTTACAGGCTCCCACCACCACACCTGGCTAATTTTTGTATTTTTAGTAGAGACAGGGTTTCACCATGTTGCCCAAACTGGTCACGAACTCCTGACCTCAGGTGATCCAGCCACCTCAGCCTCCCAAAGTGCTGGGATTACAGGTGTGAGCCACCGTGCCCAGCCTCAACTGTAAATATTTTGGTATGTACTTCAATAAAATACTTTTTTTCTGTAAACATAACCACCATATCAATTTCCTATATAAAAAATAAAAGAACCAGCCTGGGCAACATGGTGAAACCTTGTCTGAATGAATGAATGGATGGGATGAATGGATGAATAAACAAGAAAGAAAAGCAAGCATATAGGCGTGGTGCTGTGCACCTGTAGTCCCAGCTAGTTAGGAGATGAGGTTGGAGGATCACCTGTGCTCAAGGAGATGGAGGCTGCAGCGAGACTTAATCATGCCACTGCACTCCAGCCTGAGTGACAGTGAGACCCTATCTCAAAAAAAAAAAAAAAATTTTTTTTTTAAAAATGCTCAGTGATCTCTTAATATTACCAAATATCTAAGCAGTAATCAAATGGCTCTAATTATTATAGGTTTTTTTTTTTTTTTTTTAAAAACAATGGTTTGTTTCTGTAAGAATCTAACAAGGCCTACACAGTACATTTGGTTGATTTGTCTCAAACCTTTGCTTCTCTTGCTTTTCTTTTCTTCCTATTTAACATTTTTGTTGCATAAACTGGGTTGCATGTTCAATAGAGTTAGCTTTATTCTGAATTTTGCTGTTAATTTCCATAAAGTCATATAACATGCTGATTCTATATTTTGTGAAATTTTGAATAAAAATACAGTGGCTTGTTTAGATTCTGGTTCCATTAGAGGAAAAGGGTAAGACTACTTTGATCTGTATGTCCACATCAGGAGGCATATGGTATCTGGGTTTGTCTTTTTTTTTTCTGATGTTAATGGCCATTGATGATCACTGCCAAGATCCCATATGTTTCATTAGGGTTTTGAAAAATAGTGACATTTTTATTCTATTATTCCTCTTTATTTCTTAACTGGAATAGAAATGAAAAGCTTCCTTCAATTTTTTGATTACTCTGAACTATAGTTCATCCAGGAAAGGTAAGTTCAATTTTGATTCCTTCTCTCTAGTTGCCAATTTTTAGAGCAGTGAGTTAATTTCTTAGCATTCTTCAGAAGGTGACTAATTGGGGGCAGTGCGGGGAGAGAGAGAGATTGTATGTGTAAGTGTGTGTGTAAGTGTGTGTGTATCCCTCTGTTTGAGTCTGCAGTAGTCATTACTATCTCCCTTGCTTTTTTTTCTGACATTTTCTGTTCTAGACCTTGAAGCAGCCATTTCTCCTAGGTGCTTTGATTCCTTTTTGTGGGAAATGACATTTGGAGACCACAGTATGGTATGGTGGGTGCTCATCATCACTGAGTTGATCACCTACCTAGGCCTTCAGGGCCTAACAGACTTTATTTATAAAAGAAAATATAAGTATATATTGATATTTTAAAGTCAAATTTGGAATCGTAGAGTTTTGCTTTTTTTGATTTTATATTTGTATCTCTTCTATACTAGAAATGTTGGTTCTTTATTATTTTTTTTCCCCACTCTGTCACCCAGGTTGGAGTGTAGTGGCTTGATCTTGGCTCACTGTAACTTCAGCCTCCCTAGTAGTTGGAATTACAGGTGGCGACCTCCATGCCTGGCTAATTTTTATATTTTTAGTACAGGCGGGTTTTTACCATGTTAGCCAGGCTGGTCTCGAACTCCTAACCACAAATCATCCGCCCTCCTCAGCCTCCCAAAGTGCTGGGATTACAGGTGTGAACCACTGCGCCCAGCAGAAATATTGGTTATTAATTGCACTGATGTAATTTATTTTCTCTAGGAAAAAAAGTTTGTATTTATGTATAATATATATGTAATATGGCCGGGCACAGTGGCTCACGCCTGTTATCCCAGCACTTTGGGAGGCCGAGGTGGGCGGATCACTTGATATGAGGAGTTCTTAAGCAGCCTGACCAACATGGTGAAACCGTGTCTCTATTAAAAAATGCAAAAATTAGCCAGGCATGGTGTTGCACGCTTGTGGTCCCAGCCGCTCCGGGGCTGAGGGAGGAGGATCACGTGAACCTAGGAGGTGGAGGTTGCAGTGAGCCGATAGTGCCACCACACTCCAGCCTGGGCAACAGAGTGAGACTCCATCTCAAAAAACAAAAAAACAAAAAACGTATACACACACACACAAACACACACATTTGTGTACATATACATATATATGTATATACACACACGTGTATATATGCATATACATATATATGTATGTAATATATAGTATATGCATAATATTTATTACATGTATAATATATAATCTGGGTCAATCAAGAATCTTTCTTTTTTAGCTTATAAAAACTTCCTCTTTAATCAAGGTTTATAACATCAACAGATTTCTTAAATAAAATGGAAAGTTTCCAGTACACTGAAACATAAATCTACAGGTCACCATACATACAACACCTGGCAAAAAAAAAACAAAAACAACTTTACACAATCCCTGTAACAGCCATGGTCTTAATCTCAGATGCTTCCTCCATCTGCCAAGTATGTTCTGGATACACAGCACACTGTGGCTTCTGGGGTCACACTCAGCTGAGGCTGTGGGTCCACAGAGCAGTCATCAGGCTGGGCTATGGTGGTGGTGGCTCTACTCAAGAAGCAAAGCAGTTACCAGCAGATTCAAACAGTATATTGAACATCTTTTAAATATCAAAGTGAGAAACAAGAAGGCAACACAATAATGTCATCAGAAAGATGTTAGGAAGTAAGGACAGCTGTGTAAAGCTTGAGGCTGAAAAGTGGCTTGCCAGCTTCATTTCTTCGGCTTCTTGGGTAGTGGGCGCCTGAACAGTAAGACATGAGGTTCTGGTTCATGGATCATATAATGGACCCAACCCTGACTCTGTTGAACGCCAAGATTCCTCCATTCAGATTCAGATATCAAATGGGTTTTAGGGACCAGCTTGGCTATGTTCTTGGCAGCATGACATGCTGATACTCAAACTCCTTGTTGTCATATTTGTCCAAGTAGTAAATTTGTCTGTACGACATGATCGCTTTGTCTGCTAGCCCTCAGCCCCCAAGAATCATTTTAATTCTTAAGAATTATAAGGCTGGGCACAGTGGCTCACGCCTGTAATCCCAGCACTTTGGGAGGCTGAGGCGGGCAGATCACAAGGTCAGGAGTTCAAGACCAGCCTGGCCGATACGGTGAAACCCCATCTCTACCAAAAATACAAAATTACCTGGTCATAGTGGCACATGCCTGTAATCCCAGCTACTCGGGATTCTGAGGAAGCAGAATTGCTTGAACGCGGCAGGTGGAGGTTGCAATGAGCCAAGATCGTGCCACTGCACTCCAGTCTGGACAACAGAAGGAGACTCTGTCTCAATAAAATAAAATAAGGAATTGTAAACTAGATACAAGGTTTTCTGAAAAGACACAAATACAATTCTTAAAGTATCACAGAGGTAGCAACTTTGAGAAGCACCTGAGGGAACAAATGCAAAAGGTTGGAATTATTAAAAGGTAAAAGCTCAGGAAGGGCCTCGTAGAACTTAAAGCTCAGGAAGTGCAACTTGGCTGGTGATGGGCTCTTGGTGTTTGGCTTGGGACTCAGACTTCTGACAGGTGCTGGCATTTCTGAAGTGGATTATATGGATTATAGTAAAGCTGGTTCTACAAATATTGGAAAAACTGCAAACTAGAGCTAGCTCATTGTAGGAAGGAACTCCTGCAGCTGGAATGAAGCAGCATTAATTGGAGTGATGCTCACAGAAATTGCATGCAGATAGGAAGAAAAGAGGAAGGTAACTATGAGAATCAACTGCCTTCTTCTGGCATTGCGTTCTCCCTGCAGCACTATCCATTGTTAGATAAAAATGTGAAACCAGCTTGTAAAGCATAAATGTGGCTTGCAGAATAAGAGTTTATAGTAGAGTGGTGTTGGAGCTGAAAATAGAAGTTGTAGAGTGTTTGTATCAAAACAGATAGCAAGAAAGACAGCAGTTATTAAATTAAAAAAAAAATTATTTTTTGGAGAGATGGAGTCACCCCAGCTGGAGTGCAGTGGCACAGCCTTGGCTTACTGCAACCTATACCTCCAGGATTCAAGCAATTCTCCTGCCTCAGCCTCTTGAGTAGCTGGGACTATAGGCACATGCCACCACACCCAACTAATTTTTTGTATTTTAGTAGAGATGGGGTTTCACTGTGTTGCCCGGGCTGATCTTGAACTCCTGAGTTCAGGCAATTCACCTGCCTCAGCTTCCCAAAGTGCTAGGATTACAGGGGTGAGCGACTGCGCCCAGCCAATCAAATCATATTTTAAAGTTTACCTGAAATAAATAAATCTCTGTGTGGTTAAGCCACGCACTTCATTAGGCAGGTTCATTTATTAAATTTTGCCTTTGTCATTTAGGAATTTAAATTTTTTAAATTTTATATAACTACATATAAAACATTCATGTTGTTTGAAAATTGATAAACTTCATCCCTGTTTTGTCTGCCCATCTACCTTATTTCTTTCCAGCCTTATAGGTAACTATTTAAATGTCCTTTATGGTTTATCCTTCCTTTTTAAATATTATGTTAATATACAATTTAAAAACAGGTTGGCTGGGCGCGGTGGCTCACGCCTGTAATCCCAGCACTTTGGGAGGCCGAGGCGGGTAGATCACGAGGTGAAGAGATTGAGACCATTCTCGCCATGATGAAACCCCGTCTCTACTAAAAAAATACAAAAATTAGCCAAGTGTGGTGGCACGCGCCTGTAGTCCCAGCTACTCGGGAGACTGAGGCGGAAGAATCACTTGAACCCAGGAGGCGGAGGTTGCAGTGAGCCGAGATTGCGCCACTGCAGTCCAGCCTGGCGACAGAGCAAGACTCCGTCTCAGAACAAAACAAAACAAAACAAAAAAAACAAGTTATCCCACTCCATCCCATCTGTATTAGTCTGTTTTTGCATTGCTATAAAGAAATACCTGAGACTGGGTAATTTATAAAGAAAGCATGTTGCTGGCATCTGCTTAGCTTCTGGGGAGGCCTCAGGAAACTTAGAATCATGGTAGAAGGTGAAGAGGGGCAGCAGGTTCATGTTACATGTGGCCAGAGCAGGAGCAAAAAGAGAGGGTCAGAGGTGCCACACACTTTTTTCTCTTTCTTTCCTTTCCTTTCCTTTCCTTTTTCCTTTCCTTTTTCCTTTCCTTTTTTTTTGAGATGGAGTTTTGCTCTTGTTGTCAGAGCTGGAGTGCAATGGTGTGATCTCAGCTCACTGCAACCTCCACCTCCCAGGTTCAAGCAGTTCTCCTACCTCAGCCTCCTGAGTAGCTGGGATTACAAGCATGCACCACCACATCTGGCTAACTTTTTTGTATTTTTAGTAGAAACAGGGTTTTACCATGTTAGCTAGGCTGGTCTCGAACTCCTGACCTCAGGTGATCCACCCACCTTGGCCTCCCAACGTGCTGGGATTACAGGCATGGGCCACTGCATACAGCTGTGCCACATAGTTTTAAATGAACACATCTCATGTGAACTCATTATCATGAGAACAGCACCAAGGGGGAAATCCACCTGCATGATCCAGTCACCTGCCATCAGGTCCTGCCTCCAACATTGGGGATTGCAGTTCTACATGAAATTTGGTCAGGGACACAGATCCAAGCCATATTGTTCCACGCTGGTGCGTCCCAAATCTAATGTGCTTCTCACATTTCAAAACACAATCATGCCTTCCCAAAAGTTCCTCAGAGTCTTAACCATTTTAGCATTAACTCAAAAGTCCAAAGTCTCATATTTGAGATTAGAAGGAATAGGCAAGTCCCTTCTGCCTATGACCCTGTAAAGTCAAAAACGTGTTAGTTACTTCCAAGATACAATGTAGGTACAGGCATTGGGTAAATACTCCCATTCCAAAATGGAGAAATTGGCCAAAAGAAAGTGGCTGTGGGCCTTGCGCAAGTCCAAAACCCAGCAGCAGTCATTAAACTGTAAGGCTCCAAAATAATCTCCTTTAATTTCACATCTCTCATCCAGGACCCACTGGTACAAGGGGTGGGCTCCCAGAGCCTTGGGCAGCTGTACCTACTCCTGTGGCTTTGCAGGTTCAGCCCCCGCAGCTGCTCTTATGAGGGGCTCTCATGGGTGCCTGTGACTTTTCCAGGCTGAAGGTGCAAGCTGCTGGTGGATCTACTGTTCTGGGGTCTGGAGGACAGTGGTACTTTCCTCACAGCTCCATTTGGGAGGGCCCCAGTGGGGACTCTGTGTGGGTACTCCAGCCCTACTTTTCTCCTCTGTGTTGCCCAAGTAGATGTTGTCCATGAAGTCTCTGCCTCTGCAGCAGGCTTCTGCTTGGACATCCATGCAGGCTTTCCCATAAGTCCTCTGAAATCTAGGCAGAGGCTCCCAAGTGTCAACTCTTGCGTTCTGTGTACCTGCAGGGAAGCTGCCAAGGTTTATGCCTTGCACCCTGTGAAGCAGTGGTGTGAGCTGTATCTGGCCCTCTTTGAGCCATGGCTGGAGCTAGAGACGCTGGGACACAGGGGGCAGTGTCCTGAGCCTGGGCTGGCCTGGCCCATAAAACCATTCAATCCTCTTAGGCCTCTGGGCCTGTCACAGGAGTGGCTGCTCAGAATGTCTCTGAAATACCTTCAAGTCCTTCCCTTATCCCCAATTTCTGCAGCCTGCTTGAATTCCTCCCCTAAAAATGGGCTTTTCTTTTCTACCACATGACCAGGCTGCAAATTTTCCAAACTTGTATGCTCTGCTTCCCTTTGAAATATTTAAGTTCCAACTTTAAGTCATTTCTTTGCTCATGCATGTGAGCATAGGTTGTTAGAAGCAGCTAGATCACATCTTGAACACTTTGCTGCTTAGAAATTTCATCCACCAGATACTCTAAATCATCTGTCAAATTCAGAGTTCCACAGATCCCTAGAGACAGGGGCACAGTCCAGCTAAGCTCTTTGCCAAGGTGAAACAAAAAGGACCTTTGCTCCATTTCCCAATAAGTCTATTTCCATCTGAGACTCCTCAACCTGGACTTCATTGTCCATATTACTGTAAGTATTTTGGTCACAATTTACCAAATTTCTAGGAAGTTCCAAAATTTTCCTCACCTTCTTGCCTTCTTCTGTGCCCTCCAAACCATTTGCAATTCTGCCCGTTACCCAGTTCCAGAGCTGCTTCCACATTTTCAGGTATCTGGTTGGTTTTCTTTGTTTTTTTTTTTTTGTTTTGTTTTGTTTTTTTTTGGAAGATGGGAGTCTCACTCTGTCACCCAGAGTGGAGTGCAATGGCACAGTCTTGGCTCACTGCAGCTTACACCTCCCAGGTTCAAGCTATTCTCCTGCCTCAGCCTCCAGAGTAATTGGGATTATAGGCACGCACCACTACGCCTGGCTAATTTTTGTATTTTTAGTAGGGATGGGGTTTCACCATGTTGGTCAGGCTGGTCTTGAACTCCAGACCTCATGATCTGCCTGCCTTGGCCTCCCAAAGTGCTGGGATTAGAGGGATGAGCCACTGCGGCCGGCCTTTTAGGTATCTTTATAGCTGTACCCCACTCCTTGGTACCAATTTTCTGTATTAGTCCAGTCTCAGATTGCTATAAAGAAATATCTGAGACTGGGTGACTTATAAAGAAAAGAGGTTTAGGCTGAGTGCAGTGGCTCACACTTGTAATCCCAGCACTTTAGGAGACTGAGGTGGTTGGATCATAATGTCGGGAGTTTGAGATCAGCCTGACCAACATGGAGAAACTTCATCTCTATTAAAAATAAAAAGATTAGCCAGGCATTATGGCGGGTACCTGTAATCCCACCTACTCAGGAGGCTGAGGCAGGAAAATCACTGGAACCCGGGAGGCAGAGGTTGTGGTGAGCCGCGATCGCACACTGCACTCCAGTTTGGACAACAGAGCGAGACTCCATCTCAAAAAAAAAAGGTTTAATTGGCTAATGGTTCTGCAGGCTGTACAGGTAACATGATGCTGGCATCTGCTCAGCTTACAATCATGGCAGTAGGTAAAGAGGAAGCAGTCTCATCCACATGGCAGGAGCAAGAGCAAAAGAGAGAGGGGAGGTACTACACATTTAACCAGGTCTCAGGAGAATTCAATATCATGAGAACAGCACCAGGAGGAAATCCACCCCCATGATCCACCCATCTCCCAGCAGGCTCCACCTCCAACATTGGGGATTACAATTCAGCAATTTGAGCAGGCACACAGATCCAAACCATATCACCGTCTTTCTTGAATAAGCAGTAGCATCACACACACACACACACACACACACACACACACACACACACACACACACACACTTTTCCTGTTTTATTTTACTTAGTACTAGCAATCTCTCCTAAGTGGTGTAAATAGAAAGTACTTATTTCTTTTTATAGCTTACGATGGAAATTAAATTTTAGATTACATCCTTTTAGAGATGCTATGTGAGGTTAAGGAAGTAGATGAGATTCGTTCCTATAAATCTAACACAAACTACAGAATCAGAGGGTGAAGGGTAGAATCCACAGGGAAAATCAGGGAGATAGGAGGATTGGCAGGTAGTAAGGAATTCACATGGCTTCTAGGAAGCAGGAGTCAGTGGTATCAAGTGATGTTAGAAAGATTCAAGATGATAAGTGCAGAGAAAAGGTAGATTTTGGTTTATGAACATAATCAGGTATTTGGAATTCGGCTTGTGTCAACCACTGAAGCGGAAGTTTACTGTCAAGCCTGTTCTCATCTCCACATACCACTTCCAGCAACTCTCACCAAAGCCACTGAAAAACCCTCCTAGCTTGTCATTATACAGAGAAACCCTTGCTCCTTTTCTAATTTGTTCTCCACATTGCAGCCATTGTGACATAAAAATGGAAATCTGTCCGTGTCATTTTCTTAAAAGCTTTTAATAGATTTCTTTGGACAAAGGCCAAAATTGGCCTGTGACTGCTTGATTTGGCCCCTGTCTGTCTTGTCCTAGCTTTTCTTGCCAGTCTTCCCCTCGATTGCACTACTTCTGTCACACTTGCCTTCTTTCAGTTCTTTGAACCTTCTTGCTCTTCTTGCCTGGGACTTTTGTACATGCTGTTGTTGTCTCTTCCTAGAAGTAAAAGCCTTCACTGGGTAATCCCTCCTCATGCTTTCCCCAGCCTTCCAACCCCACTAAAATGAGATTCATTTTTTATTATATGCTCATATTACTTTCCATATATTTCCTTTATAGTGCTTCTCAGTTTGTAGTTATATATTGATCAGTTTACAGTTAGATATTGATATGCTTATTCTAATAATGTGCACCTGCCTCACATTTAATCTTCACAGCTACTTAGTAATGTCTGTACTGTTAGAGTAGTAATAATAATCATCACAACTACTTAGTAATATCCTCATATTAAAGATGAGTACTCTATGTAACCTGCCCAAGGCCACTGAGCTCTAGTAAGCGAGGGAACTGTGATTTGAACCTCCACTATCTACAAGACTGTAGTTATCATAAAGGCCTGGACCATGTTTGCTTTTCCTGACTGTTTATTCTCACGCCTAGCATAATGTTTGGGAAATAAACACCTAGCTAAAATATTTGGGATACTGAATTAAGGAGAAAATGTACTTATATTCTTATCTTTTCACGGTAATTTAATTTCACATGTGTGTAATGTAACACACAATGTCAGTTTAAAATTTCCAAACACTGTTAGGAAGATAACTGATTTAGCCCAGTATAGTTGGTGTATCATGTACGTAAAGCTGGTGATAGGACCAGCTTTTCATTTTGTCAAAAATTCACGTGCCGTGGTTCTTTTCTTGTCAGGTGTGCACAAGCTGTGAGGACAACGCAGAAGCTAATGGCTTTTGTGTAGAGTGTGTTGAATGGCTGTGCAAGACATGTATCAGAGCTCATCAGAGGGTAAAGTTCACGAAAGACCACACTGTCAGACAGAAAGAGGAAGTATCTCCAGGTAATAAATGAGCTCTTTTTATTTTTTTTCTTCTGTCTTTCCCCCTGTCTTGTCTTCCTTCCTGTATTGACTTGTTTTGACACATTTGTTAAGTATTAAATGTACTCTTAATTAAAAGAGGTTTATATTATAATTGAAATTTAAGTACTTAACAAATGTTGGAAAGTGTGAATAGATGTAGAACCCTGTTTTACATTCATACTGCCTGTCTTTCTGCTTCTATAAATATCTTCATTTGGTGTGAATATAGAACAAATGGAGAAAAAATTTGCTTTTTCTTATTTTTCTTTTATCTCTAAGGTAACAACAAGGAGTGGGCTCAAATATTTTATAACTCTTTTTCCTTTTGACATTCTTGTAGTAAACCTGCTTTTTGAAATTTGTCTGTTATATGGATAGCCAGAGAGGCTTTTTTATGTAATTATTATTTTTGGTTTTATTGTCTTGTTTTTAATGCAGTACACTAATACATTTTTTTAGTTTGGTAAAATACATGCAACATAAAATTTGTCATTTTAACTTTTTAAGTGTACAATTCAGGGGCATTTATTACATTTACACATTGTGCAACCATCATTACTATTTTCAAAACTTTTTCGTCACCCCAGGTCAGCATCTTTTTTTTGTACCCTTTAATAACTCCAATTTTCTTCCCCTAGCACCTAGCTCCTGGTAACTTCTACCCTATTTTCTTCTTTTTTAAATGGAGTCTTACTCCATCACCTAGGCTGGCTGTAGTGTAGTGGCACAATCTCAGCTCACTACAACCTCTGCCACATGGGTTTATGCAGTTCTCCTGCCTGTAGCTGGGATTACGGGTATGCACCACCACATCTGGCTAAGTTTTGTATTTTTAGTAGACATGGTGTTTTACCATGTTGACCAGGCTGATCTCCAACTCCTGACTTCAAGTGATCTGCCAGCCTTGGCCTTCTAAAGTGCTGGGATTATAAGCATATGTCACTGCGCCCAGCCTTTATTTTCTGTCTCTATAAATTTGCTTATTCTAGATATTTCACATAAGTGGAATCATACAGTATGATGTCCTTTGATACCTAACTTATTTTACTTAGCATAATATTTTAAGAATTCACTCATGTAATAGCATGTATCAAAATGTAGCAAAACTTCTTTTTTTGTTTGCTTGTTTGAGACTAGTGAAAGATTTGGTGTAATCCCAGTACTTTGGGAAGCTAAAGTGGGATGATTGCTTCAGCCCAGGAGTTCTAGACCAGCCTTGGCAACATGGTGAAACCTTATCTACAAAAAATCAGAAAATTCACTGGGCATGATAGTACATGCTTGTAATCTCAACAGCCTGGGAGGTGAGATGGTAGGAGGATTGCTTGAACCAGGGAGCTTGAGGCTGCAGTGAGCTGTGATCATTGTCATTGCACTGCACCTGGGTGACAGTTTGAGACCCTGTCTCAAAAAAAAAAAAAAAAAAAAAAAAAGATTGAACCATCTTTGCATTGCTGGAGTTAATTCTATATTTCATCTTGATGTGCTGTGCTTTGAATATTCTTATAATATATTGCCAGTTTTCTCTATCTGGTTATTTTCATTTTCGTTCTGAATTCTACATGTTTACATATTTCTGTCTTCAGAAGTAGCTCTTGAATTTGTCTGTTTTATATTTTTTAGTTCGTTAATTTTATCTGTAATTCCTCTCAGGTTACCTTAGGATTTTTTTTTTTTTCTTTTTTGTGAGACAGACTCTCACTTCGTGACCCAGGCTGGAGTACAGTGGTACAGTCTTGGCTCACTGCAACTTCTACCTTCCATGTTCAAACGATTCTCCTGTTAGCCTCCTGAGTGTCTGGGATTACATGCCTGGCTAATTTTTGTATTTTTGGTAGAGACAGGGTTTCACCATGTTGGCCAGGTTGGTCTCGAACTCCTAACCTCAGGTGATCCACCCACCTCAGGCTCCTAAAGTGCTGGGATTACAGGTGTGAGCCACCACGCCTGGTATAGGCCAGCATACTGCTAGCCAAACCAAACCTACTGGCGGTCTGCATATAGATTAGTTTTGTCAGTTTTAGCACTGTTGACATTTTGAGCTAATCTTTATTGTTGGGGATTGATCTGTGCATTATAAAAAAGAAATGCAAATGGCTGATAACTGAATGTTGATTCATCTCAGTGATCAAAGAAATGCATTCTAAGATAGTAAAGTACATACTTTACTATCTTGCATTTATTAAATTGTCAAAGATGAAAATTTAGAGAGTTCCTCCCGTTAATATGGTTAATAGCCACTCTACACTGGTTGGAGTACAGATTGGCACAATTATTAATTATTTTTCTATATGAATTACCCTTTGACTTAACTGTTCTACTAGGAATTTACCTTATGGGAACATTTAAATGATTTATAATTTTCATGTTTATTTCAGCACTGTTTGCAATATTGAAAAATGAATAACTTATAAATATCCTTTGTAAGTGGTATAGTGGTATATCTGTTTTATGAAATACTATACAGTTAATAAGAATGAGGTGGACATTTACTAATATAGAACGGTATCTAAGGTAGAGTTAAGTAAGAAAAAAATCTCGACAATATATGTACTACCATTTATTGTTTTATAAAATGCAGTACTATACTATATGTACTTCCATATTTAGAAAAACCAGAGTAGTTACCACACCATGTTTTTAATAGTAATTATCTCTGGAGGTAGGATTATTTCTGAAATGTTTGTATTTTGCCTTTAATTATTAGTAAGATAACTGAGGCTTACTGTTTAATTATACTATTCATATTCTGATTTTTCCACTTAACATTATGATGTAAACATTTTCCACTTTTACCCCACACTGGAAAACTAGAGTGTAATAATGAAAACATTATTTCTGTGTTGATGGGTATCCTCTGTTAGGATTTTAACAAAAGTGGGTTAATAATTTATTTGACTCTCCTTTTAGACATTTATATTATATTTTCTTTCTTCCTCCCTCTCTTTTCATCTCTTTCTCTGCCTCTCTGTCTCTATCTGTGAGGTCATGCAGTGTTCCTAGACTGAACTCAAAAAACGCTTGGGCTCAAGCAAGCGATTCTCTCAACCCAACTTCCTGACTAGCTGAGACTACAGGCATAGGACACTGTGCCCAGCTTGATTTTCCTAATTGCATTTTCAAAAATTCTCCTCATATTTGGGATAGAAGACATCCAGGTGGTTCATACTCACCAGGGTTGTCGTCTTAAGACTTTTTAATGCAGTAAAACACATTTTTAACTACACTTAGTCCCTTTGTTTACTTTTGAATTAATTTAAATTTCTACTTAAAAAATGAAAAGGTTAATTTTTTTTCCTGAAACGGTGACAAAATATGTGATATCTTAATATCTGTAATTCTTAGTGAAAGTTACAGTATAGTATAGGTGAAGCTGTAGTGTTTATATCAATAGATGTGAATTCAATTGGGCAATCTAATAATTATTTACCATTCAATTATGTTAATTTTCTTCTCTTTTTCTCCCATTGTTTCTGCAGAGGCAGTTGGTGTCACCAGCCAGCGACCAGTGTTTTGTCCTTTTCATAAAAAGGAGCAGTTGAAGCTGTACTGTGAGACATGTGACAAACTGACATGTCGAGACTGTCAGTTATTAGAACATAAAGAGCATAGGTACCAGCATCTTTGGTTATATAGATTTGTGTATAGATGCATATACAGCTTTAGAGGACTAAAGGACTGCTGCCAACCCTGGTCAAATGTCAGTCTTTAAATAGGTTTGTTTGGCCAGCAGTATGCTGGCCTACACCAGGGTTTGCTAGTTTTGACACTACTGACATTTTGGGCTAGATAATTATTGTTGGGGACTGATCTGTGTATTATATGGTGATTAGCATGCTTGACCTCTACAAACTAAATGCTGGTAGTAACCCTCTAACCCTCCCCAGTTGTGACAACTAAAATATAGCTCCAGACATTGGCAATGGCCTAAGGAGAAAAATCATCCTGAGTTGAGGACACTGGCCGACACACTGTTTTAAAGTATATAGAACTAGTTACCAGCATTGCAAAATGAGGAGATTTTACATTTTTTAAAATATCTAGATTTCTGGATTTTCTAGCCCTGGGTCTGTATACTTTCATGTGAACATTTGAGACATGCCTTTTCCAGTTCCTTATAGTTCCTAGCAAAGCTTACTTTCATTTATTTTTTTTTAAATTTTTTTTTAGAGATGGGGTTTCACCATGTTGCCCAGGCTGGTCTTGAACTCCTGACGTCAGGTGATTCATCCTCCTCGGCCTCCCAAAGTGCTGGGATTACAGGCATGAGCCACCACGCCCAGCAAATGTTCTGATCTTTATTTTATTTTATATTTTATTTTATTTTTTGAGACAGAGTCTCACTCTGTCGCCCAGGCTGGAGAGCAGCGGCACGATCTCGGCTCACTGCAAACTCTGCCTCCAGGGTTCAAATGATTCTCTTGTCTCAGCCTCCCAAGTAGCTGGGATTACAGGCACCCGCCACACCATGCCTGGCTAATTTTTTGTATTTTAGTAGAGACGGGGTTTTACCATGTTGCCCAGGCTGGTCTTAAACTCGTGACGTCAAGTGATCCTCCCGCGTTGGCCTCCTAAGGTGCTAAGATTACAGGCGTGAGCCACCGTGCCCGGCATAAAACTTACTTTAAAATCTGATCTCAATAGACATTCAGGTCAGCAACAGGTAATTTATATGGGTAAGATTCAGATTGATACAAATATAATTGCTTATAATGGTCCAGGCTCCTGATAATGGCAGACTAGATAATTTGGACCAACAGTGAGAATGACTAGAAAACTTGGACAAAATACAGAAATTGTCTATATGAAATGCTAGAACTAATAAAATAGTAAAGCAGTATTGGACAGTATTGGGTTGGAGTGGGGGCAAAGAATGATAGGAGCTTTTTTCTCCCCTTGAGGTATTTCTAGAGATAGAGGAGAACATTTATTAGCCTCACAGGGCTGAGAAATCATAGCTTAGAGTGTAAGGATCATGCATGGTGAATGCTGCTTCTTGTCTTGAGTTGGGACCCTGAAAGTCTACACTATTACAGTAAAGGTAATTAGCTAGTAAGTATTTCCTCACAGGGACTAAAGCTCTGCACCTAAAATTGGATTAAAGTGAAATCATATCTGGTTTCTCAAGTTTCCTGGTAAAATCAAATGTAAATCCTTACCAGAAAGACAAAGAAAACATCCTAGGCCTCTAACTTATTCAGTAATGAAGTTTGCAAAAGCGATATTCACAGAATTAGAAATAACCAGGTTTGTTAGGAGATTAGACAATGTGAACATAGTGAGACCCCATCCTCACAGAAAATTAAATTAGGCACAGTGGTGTGTGCTTGTATTCCTACCTACTTGGGAGACTGAGGCAGGAGAATTGCTTGAGCCCAGGAGTTCAAGGCTGCAGTGATAGCACCACTGCATTCTAGTCCAGGTGACAGAATGAGATCTTGTGTTTTAAAAAAGAAATAAAAAACCCTGAAAATTACAATAACTAAAATTAACTCAGTAGAAGGGCTTAAAAACAGATTTGGCTAGCATGAAATGAGAATTAATGACCTAGAAGAAAATTAAGAAAATATCCATAAAGAAGCATGATAAACAAGAGGAGGATGAAAAGTAGAAGAGACATGGATGTAATTACAGTCCAAGAAGGATGGAAAGTACAGAAAAGGGGAAGGAAGCAATAGTTGAAGACAGAATATAATGGCAAAGAACTTTCAGAAGCTGATGAGACATTAAGCCCATATTGAAGAAGTTGCACAAACCCCAACCAGGATAATTAAGAAAGTAATATTTTTAAATATTAAAAATTAAAAATAAAGTAACTTTCAAATCTAAAATTCTGTACCTAGTAAGCATATGTATATTTTTTGAGACATAGTCTCACTTGTTGCCCAGGCTGGAGTACAATGGTGTGATCTCAGGTCACTGCACTCTCTGCCTCCCAGGTTCAAGCCATTCTCCTGCCTCAGCCTCCTGAGTAGCTGGGATTACAGGCGTGTGCCACCATGCTTGGCTAATTTTTATATTTTTAGTAGAGACGGGATTTCACCATGTTGGCCGGGCTGGTCTCGAATTCCTGAACTCAGGTGATCCGCCCACCTTGGCCTCCCAAAGTGCTGGGATTACAGGCATGAGCTACCACTCCTGGCTTGCGTATTCTTTAAATATGAAGGTAGATAAAAACATTTCAGACAAAATAAACTGGGAAAGCATATCCCTGGTAAAGTCTCACTTAAAGTACCTTTTAGCAGGAGAAAAATAGGAGATAAAGAAAGGAATACAGAGCAATTAAAATAATAGGTATGAGTAAATCTAAATGAATGTTGACTTAGGAAACAATAATATCTTGTTGGTGTGCTGTGTGTATGTGTATATCACATAGCAGCAAATGTGCTAAAAGGGTATGGAATTTATGTTCTAAGGTCCATGCATGGAAGAGCATGAAAAGTATAGATATTAAATGATGACATGTAAAAATTTGTTTTTGTAATGTCTAGAGTAGTCACCAAAAGAATAGTAAGTGTATACAATTACGAAGGTGTGGGCAGTGTGGGAATGTGGAATAATCAGTGTAAACAAAGACCAAAAAGTGAGAAAAAGAAATAAACAACAGATAGAATGTAATGAGGCCTTGGTAAGTTGGTATATCTACAAATATACCATAATTATACTAAATGTAAACGGCTGGGCGCGGTGGCTCAAGCCTGTAATCTCAGCACTTTGGGAGGCCGAGGCGGGTGGATCACGAGGTCAAGAGATCGAGACCATCCTGGTCAACATGGTGAAACCCCGTCTCTACTAAAAATACAAAAAATTAGCTGGGCATGGTGGCGCGTGCCTGTAATCCCAGCTACTCAGGAGGCTGAGGCAGGAGAATTGCCTGAACCCAGGAGGCGGAGGTTGCAGTGAGCCGAGATCGCGCCATTGCACTCCAGCCTGGGTAACAAGAGCGAAACTCCGTCTCAAAAAATAAATAAATAAATAAATGTAAACAGACAAAATGTTCCAAATTATAAGACAGGTTTCGGACTGGGTAAGAAGGAAAATACAAATATGTGCTATTTTCTTTTTGTGAGATATATCTAAAAACTCCATATATAAAAGAGTTAATGGGAAGAGACACGCCATGTAAATACTAACCAAAGGCAAGATTGCATAGTAGACAAAATCCATTACCTGAGGCAAAGAGGGACACTTTGTAAGGATGAAAAGGCTCTCTTCATCTTTAAAGATATGCGTTGTAAATTTATACAGATTATTAATTAAAAAAAAAAAAAAAAGACAGAACTTCAAACTAATAGAAAGCTCCATAGGCATAGTGTTACCACTTCATGCAATAATTGAAGCCGAGCAGTGTGGCAGGCACCTGTACGTGCTAGCTGCCTAGCTACTCAGGAAACTGAGGTGGGAGTAAGACCTATCTGTAATAAATAAATAAAGAACAAAACAAGCAGACTGAAAAATCAGTAAAGATGGTGAAATAAGGGCCGGGCGTGGTGGCTCACGTCTGTAATCCCAGCTACCCAGGAGGCTGAGGTAGGAGAATCGCCTGAACCTGGGAGGTGGAGGTTGCGGTGAGCCAAGATCACGTCATTGCACTCCAGCATAGGTGACAAAGAGTGAAACTCCGTCTCAAAAAAAAAAAAAAAAAAAAATCGAGTAACATAGCATAGTGTTTTATGGACATTATGGAACACTGTACCCCAAAATACACATTCTTTACAAGCATACAATAAACTAGTTTTAACTGACCATATGCTAAAGTCTTAAATTTGAAAAGATTGAAAGATACTATATATTTGGAAATGAAATTCTTGTGATAACTAAGTGTACTGATGCACAATCCTGGAATTATATCCTAGATTAAAGAACAAAGTTATTTAAAAGACATTGTTTAGACAAATGATACAATTAAAAAACATGGTCTATAGGTTACAGTATTGTAAAAAAAAGTTACAGATTTAAATTTAACTTTGAAATTATTTAAAAATAATCAGTTAAATACATCTAAATAATCAAGAAGAAATTTCAATAGATAGTAGAAAACATTTTGATCTGAATAATAGTGAAGATATCAATCAAGCCTTGAGGTTTTTCTTTTTTAATAAGTAAAGCCATATTTGGAAGACAATTTATATTATTAAAGGCATTTGTATTATGTAAAGGATAAAGTCAATTCACTAAACATTTATTGCAGTTTAGGAAAAGTAGCAAATTAAACCCAAAGCAAATGGGTTTTAAAAGAAACATAAAAAAGACAGGTATAGAAATAGTCAAAGCCAAAATGACTAGAAAAATCAACAATTCTCTGTATGAGTGATTGAGAGAGCAGGCCCAAATAACCACTGCCAAGGAGTAGGAAGGTGGCATTATTACGTATTTTAAATGCATTTTCAAAGATAAAGGATATCTCTAAATAGTAAGAAAATGTGTACATGATATGGGAAAACTCTTAGAAAATGCAACTTTTTTCCAAAACTTATGCAAAATACAGTAGAAAATCAGAATAGTCTTTTAATGTTCATTCATAATTTAAAACCTTATCACAAAGAAAATTACACATACAGGCCAGGTGCAGTGGCTGTAATCCCAGCACATTGGGAGGCTGAGGCGGACGATCACCTGAGGTTGGGAGTTTGAGACCAGCCTGACCAACAAGGAGAAACCCTGTCTGTACTAACAATACAAAATTAGCTGGGCTGCTGGCCCATGCCTGTAATCCCAGCTACTCTGGAGGCTGAGGCAGGAGAATCACTTGAACCTGGGAGGTGGAGCTTGCGGTAAGCTGAGATTGCACCATCGCACTCCAGCCTGGGCAACAGGAGTGAAACTCCGTCTCAAAAAAACAATGGGGGTGGGGGGGATGGAATTACACATACAAATGACACTGATGAATATACCACGTACTTAAGGTAACAGTAGTCCCTTTCTTATACAGACTTGTCCAGAGAATGGCAAAAAACTGAATTCTTTCCAACTCGTTATATGAAGCCAGCATAACCTTTACACCAAAAACTGACAATGAATAGAAGTGGAAAATTACAGACCAGTCTTATCCATGAAATGAATGTAAAAATTGCAAGAAGCAGAAAATAAGAAAACAGATGATTTTAGAGGAAGGGAAGACTTGCCTTAAATCTCATGGTATTGTCATTTTGGGACAGTTGTAATTAAACCAATTTGGCCTCATTTTAGGGATACAAAATTCATTTAACATGTCAAAATCATTGATGCTAAAATCTTTCATGTCATGTTAAAAGAATAAAGGAAAAAGTATATGATTATCTCAATAGAAGCAGTAGAAATATTCCATAAAAATGAAATATGCGTTCATGATATAACATCTTAGCAGACTAGAAATAAAAGGGAATTCAAGTGAAAGTGAACTTTGTAAGCTTATAAAACTGTATGTTGGATGCATGTGGTTCTCAAACTTTCAAAATATTTACGTGTCCATAATCTTTCTTGAGGGATAATTTAAGAGGTGGGGAAAATTTGCCTTATTAGGGATACATTTGGTGTTTTAAAAGATTATTACATGAATTCTTTTTAATCCTATTGCATTTTTATCAGTCATTTCTTTATTCTTAGACTTTGCCTCATTGTATATTTTTGTGTGAAATAATTTGCTTATTTCTTCAGATATCAATTTATAGAAGAAGCTTTTCAGAATCAGAAAGTGATCATAGATACACTAATCACCAAACTGATGGAAAAAACAAAATACATAAAATTCACAGGAAATCAGATCCAAAACAGGTAATTTTATCGTATTATATAATCATTTTAGCATAACTTGTTATTTGCTTTTAGAACAGACCATTTTCCTTAACTCACAGTTAAGTAGTAAATTTTCAGATGACTGCAATAACACGTTGTTCATAAGACTTTCCCAAAAACTTGGTTGGAAAGCATTCTTTTCTGCTGTAAAATTTCAAAACTAATATGATAATAAACTACACTTAGGATTATAATAGCTCATTTATTTAGTAGGTATTGATAACTTATTGTCACTTATTTTCCAATGTTAAGGAAATCCCAAGATTTAAATGCAAAATCAACCATTTTTTGCCAGTAATGTAAATGTTCTAACACTTGAGTGAACCCTTAATTGTTATTTTTAGGTTTGCTAAAATTTGAGATGCCTTCCTTATGCTGTGATTTTTTTTTTTTTTTTTTTTTTTTTAACTGCAAAGTGGTAGAAATTTTAAGACACCAGGAGACAGGGATTGTTAAACTGTTCACACACCTTTTACTCCTTGTCTGATAAAATGCTTAAACAATTACTTGTTATGCCTTTTATCCTGGTAAGGAAATCATCGCCTGTCCAAAGTTTCATATCTTAGACATCAATGATTGGGGAGAAAACCACTAACCTCCTTGGAGTAGGGGCAGGTGGAGATGTTGTCCAAATCCCATTTAGGGCACATACTGATACTTAATTTACACACCTATGAAATGTCATGACCTATTGTTTTACATGCAAAAGTAATGTCACTGCCTAAATAAGTCAAGGAATGTTTATTAGAATATGCCAGAGCAAAAGACCTCACAGAGAATTTAAATGTTCCTTGTATAAATCGTGTCAGCCTTTAAGGAAATCATTATAATCTGTTACTGACATTTTGGAACATAGCTGGGGGTGGAACATTTGGGAATTTTTTAAAGGTAATTAATTTCCCGTATTACTTAATTTCCTTAAAAGAGATTTTTAAACATTATTATTATTATCTTTTTTTTTTTTTTTTGAGATGGAGTTTTGCTTTGTTGCTCAGGCTAGAGTGCAATGGCACCATCTTGACTCACCGCAGCTTCCACCTCCCAGGTTCAAGCAATTCTCCTGCCTCAGCCTCCCAAGTAGCTGGTATTACAGGCATGTGCCACCAGACCTCAGCTAATTTTGTATAGTTAGTAGAGATGGGGTTTCTCCATGTTGGTCAGGCTGGTCTTGAACTGCTGACCTCAGGTGATCCATCCACCTCAGCCTCCCAAAGTGCTGTGATTAGAGGCATGAGCCACTGTGCCCGGCTTTTAAACATAGTTTTTTACCATTTATTGATGCCCCAGCATCATTATTAAATCTATTTATTATTGTGTTACGTGTCTTTTAGTTTTTCTCATTCTTCCTTATCAGCTCTCATTTGTTTGTACCACGCTCCCCCCCTCCCCCTTTTTTTTTTTTTGGGAGACGGAGTCCCGCTGTCACCCAGGCTGGAGTGCAGTGATGCAATGTTGGCTCACTACAACCTCTGCCTTCTGGGTTCAAGCAATTAACCTGCCTTAGCCTCCTGGGTAGCTGGGATTACAAGTGCCCACCACCATGCCCAGCTATTTTTTGTATTTTTAGTAGAGATGGGGTTTCACCATGTTGGCTAGGCTGGTCTCTAACTACTGACTTCAGGTGATAAGCCACCTCGGCCTCCCAGAGCCCTGGGATTACAGACATGAGCCACTATGCCAGGCCCTGTTTTTACTTTTCTCTTTGACACAACTGTAGTTAATTAAATACTGTTTCCTTTATTTACCATATTCTAATTAGAATAGTATATTTTCCCAAGTAGAATAATTTGTGGGTTTAACATTTTTTGATTCTGAGTAATTGGAAATTTGTAATGAATATTTATCAAATGAATGAAGAGAGATAAATATAGGCATTTCTACCATTTAGTGGCAAAAGGTAGCAATTGTATAATAATTAATTTTAAATTAAAGATCTGCCCTTAATGAAATGTATCCCTTTGACTTTTTTCTTACTCTTTCACTGAATATATGGTTTGAGTTATGGTCAAAGTTTTCTTTTTTTTTTTTTTTTTTTTTAAACATATGGATGTCCATTTCTTCCACTATCATTTTTTGGAAAAGCTATTTTATTTCTCTGTTGAATTGTTTTCAACACCTTTATAGACCATATATGTTTGGGATTATTAATCTGCTCCACTGTGTTTTTCTCTTTGCCAGTACTCCACTTTCATGATCTTAATCATTGTAGCTTTTTATAGTAACTCTTAAAATCAGATAATGTTCTTCAGATTTGTTCTTTTATCTTTTATTTTTGTAAAGTGATTTGTGCATTTCTTCTTCTACAAAATAATAACAGTGTAGAACAATTTTGATTTCTGAATTGAGGCAAAAATCAAAGAATCTTTGTGAAGTGCAAATTGCTTATATATCTGTATAGTCTATCTAATTATAAAAGGGTTATATTTTATGCATTTGCCTCCATGGCACTGTTTTTCCCTTATTCATCCTATTCTACCATCATGAATATTTAAATGAGTTTTTGAAATTGGTTTCTTCTCGGGCTTATCCGGTTCCCTGGATCCTGTAGTAACATTGATATCAAACAATTGTCTTTTCCAGCAGGAAATCAAGTTTCTGCCATTTTGGTCTTAAGTTTTGGAGGGTAACTATGGGAGAAGCTTACAGAAGAAATGAAGCTTTTAATTTAATCTCACAAAGTTTGGTGGATGCTCTGTTATTTTCTATAAGATACTCTGGTGTGGACCATATGTTTTTCTTTCTGTAAGAAAAGTATGTGGCTGCTGAAACATAGTTATTTGGCTGCTAATCTTATGAAGAATGGGTTTAAGTAGCAAACTACTATTTTTGTCTTTTTCTATTTAGGTGTATGAATACTGCAACAGTTAAGATTACTAAGAAAAGAGTATCACATATACACTTTTCTAGCTTTTGATTGCAATTAATATAGTAGAACTTGTTCAGAATCATGGTTTATAAATCCTTTTTAGTCCACCTCCACCCCCAACCCCCATCCTTTTAGGTAGAGCATTGATTTTCCCGGGTATCACCATAATTTTTCTAAACCATACTTTCTTAAAATGTACTCATTCTCTTCTAACTGCATATATTTTTTAAGATTTAAGGTTCAAGATTTAATTTTAAGATTAAGTGGTGCTATCTTTTAGAAGAATTATATTTCTGCTGTCTCATCTTCAAGACAGTCAGCTTAAACTGAAGGACTCAGAAATAGAGCTTCTAAGGGCTGAAAGCCCTTAGAAGGGCTTTTGATCTAATTTAGACATTAAAACATCAATTTTAAATAATATACAAAAAATTTGCCTTATGTTTTTTGATCTAATTTAGATCTAATTTAGACATTAAAACATCAATTTTAAATAATATACAAAAAATCTGCCTTATGTTTTTCCCCCTTTTAATTTTCAGAATTTTTGAAGTAAATCAAAATCAAAAGCAGGTGGAACAGGATATTAAAGTTGCTATATTTACATTGATGGTAGAAATAAATAAAAAAGGAAAAGCTCTACTGCATCAGTTAGAGGTAAGTGATTGCCCATGGGATAGTATCTTATATTGATTCAACATAGTATTTCCTTGGATAACATTGAAAGGTCAAATTGTGCCCTCCCCCCCCAAAAAAAAATCAAAAAACAAAAAAATAGTATTTCCTAAAATACTGTGAATTAGAAATCATAGTGCTTTTTATATAATTGTTTCATTTGTGATTTAATAATTTTTTTGCCCACTCCCAAATTTTCCTTTGCTGGGTTTTTTTTTTTTTTTTTTTTTTTTTTTGAGATGGAGTTTCGCTCTTATTACCCAGGCTGGAGTGCAATGGCGCGATCTCGGCTCACTGCAACCTCCGCCTCCTGGGTTCAGGCAATTCTCCTGCCTCAGCCTCCTGAGTAGCTGGGATTACAGGCACGCACCACCATGTCCAGCAAATATTTTGTATTTTTAGTAGAGACGGGGTTTTACCATGTTGACCAGGATGGTCTCGATCTCTTGACCTCGTGATCCACCTGCCTCCCAAAGTGCTGGGATTACAGGCGTAAGCCACTGCACCTGGCCCTTTGCTGGGTTTTATATCGTAGCTGACAGTTTATAGCTTAGTAATATGCTATAAATGTCTGACAACTGATAGCACAAATTGTAATGCCTTGCATATAGGAGGATCTCTGAATATTAAATAGATCTTTGCATCACCAAAGCGGTTTAGTGGAACAAAATTTTCTAGAAAGATACACTGTTCGATTTTGTTCTCAAATATATATATTTAACCCAGTGAGAAGTTAAGTAAAAGAATTTGGCTAGCCCTGTTGTCAACATTTTATAATTCTAATTGTGAAAGCAGCATTTAGAGTCATGCTCAAAGCACTTAGATGCTTCTTACTGCAGGTAAAAAAAAATTACTATCTTCCTCAGCTTTTTAAAACTCACAAAGGTCAAGATCCAAAGTTGGTGTTTGACTTTAAATAACATGAGGTTCTAACACCTACATGGTACATTAATGTGTAATATTAATTGTGTGATCTTTAGGTATTCCTTTAGTATGTTGACATAGAAAGAAAGAATATTGATACAGTAAAGCATTAAAAAAAAAGAATCCTAATGATTGAAGATTTGGGGAAAAATAAGACTTCTAGAAATAATATAGGTTATCCTCTTTATGTCATAGTTGACCAAATTTTAGGGTTTCTGTCAGAAAGTTCTATCCCTTCTGGGAAAGCATGATCATTCCTGTGTATTATCATCAGCTATACAGGAAACAAAGACTAAAGTAATTCTGTTGTTTTGGAAACGTAGTTACTTAGTGAGGAAGTATTCTGGGCAGGAAGAATCAGACCCCATTTATAGTGATTATTTGTTCAATATCTGTGTCTTTAAAAAAATAATAATTCAAGTAGAATTTGAGTTTCCAAAACTGTTTAAAATCAAATATCACTTTGATTTGCTTTCCCAGAGATTAGTAGTGCATACATTACTATTTTTGTGTTTTCAAACTTTACGGTACATCAGAATCACTTGAAGAGCTTTACAAAGAAGATTACCAGACTCATGAATCTGTAAGAATGAACCTGGTCCTTTTCCAGGTGGAAGTGCAATAGCATGAATCACAGCTCACCGCAGCCTCCACCTCCTGGGCTCAAGTGATCCTCTCAGTCTCTCGAGTAAATAGGACTACAAATGCATGCCACCATGCCTGGCAATTTTTTTTTTTTAAGAGATGGGATTTTGATACGTTGGCTCAGGCTAGTCTTAAAACTCCTGGGCTCAGGCAGTCTGCCCGCCTCTGCCTCCCAAAGTACTGAGATTACAGGCGTGAGCTACCCAACCTCGCCTTTTTTTTTTTTTTTTTGGGACAGTGTCTCTCTTTGTTGTCCAAGCTTGAATGCAGCAGTGGTGTATTCACTGCAGCCTTTACTTCCCAGGTTCAAGCAATCTTCCCACCTCAGCCTCCTGAGTAGCTATGCAACCACACTGAACTAATTTTTTATTTTTATAGAGGTGAAGTCTCACTCTAGTGAATTTTCTTATTTTACTTTTTAGAGACAAGGTCTCAGTCTATCACCCAGGCTCAAGTGCTGTGGCATGGCCTGGCCCACTGCAGCCTCAGACTCCCAGGAAGCTGGGACTACATGCAATCCTCGTGACAGAGCCTTCTGAGAAGCTAGGACTACAAGGCACTTGCCACTCCTCCTGGCTAATTTTTTTTTTTTTAAGAGATGTGGTCTTGCTGTGTTGCCCAGGCTAGTTGGAGTCCCTTTTAAAGGCAAATAAACATAACCCCTTTTTATCTGTTAAGACTCGTAAGGAATAGAAATTAGCATAGAAGACCAAAAAACCAGGGCTTCTAATTCTTAATTCTCGAACTTCTTGAAAGTAAATGGAATTTCCATTCCTACTACAATGTTTCCAGAGAAACACTTACTAAATTTTTACAGAGGTCAAAAATAGCCTAATAGGCAAATTACTGTCTCTAACTTAAACTAGATATGGCAGAGCCATTGGCTGTTGTCAGTACCTCAAATAGACAACTGCAATTTCCCTCTTAATTCAGTGTAGTTCATATGTATTTTCTAAATCTGGAACTGACTAGGGCCAGAATCTGAGTCCACTTTTTATTGAGAATATATAAGTCCATGTAGTAGTATAGCAATTTTGCTTTAAAATTTCTCTAATTTGTCTGAGATAATAGAAAGTCCTGTGCCCCTCCCTCCCTTTTCCTTGCTAGGTCTAGGATGAGGCTTTTGGATAGGAACCTTTAAAATAACCCAAGTTCAGTGTGCTCTACTTTTGATTATCCTGTCTTCTCTAAGGAAAGTACATACATACTCTCCTTAGCGAAATCTATATTCTTTAATGTAGCTTTTCTTAAGAGTGCATTGGCACAGTCATTCAGTTTATCTGTTGGCTCCCATGTTAATTCTCAATAGACAGAAATAATATGCTTTTTGAAAAAATTACCACATACATAGGATAAGTGTCATCTACAACACACCATGACTCTGTGTGTTGCACAAACTACTTGCAATTGCAGCTATTAAGTAGAATCTCTAAAAGGTGAAATTATATGATTATGTGATTGAGTTACTTTGCTAGTTTGCTGGACCGTACTTCTTTCTTATTTGTTGAGTGTTGAATTTCATAGGCATTTACTGTATTATAGCTAATCCATCTTTTTTGGGTATTGTAAGATGATTGAACAGACTTAACTCCCAGAGTATGTAAAACCTGATCCAGGGCCTTCAGGGGTGAGGGGTCACATTTGTGGTGCAGCTTTTGTTGTAGTGAAAGTGATCCTTTGTAACAAGGAAAACACTAAGAGTATTTTTAGTTGCAGTAAATTGAGTGCTTAGCGATTGTAGTTATTCTAATTTGTTTACCTGGAAATGACCATTAAAGTATATGTTATATGCTGATACTAATTTTGAAATTATTGTTTTCAGAGCCTTGCAAAGGACCATCGCATGAAACTTATGCAACAACAACAGGAAGTGGCTGGACTTTCTAAACAATTGGAGCATGTCATGCATTTTTCTAAATGGGCAGTTTCCAGTGGCAGTAGTACAGCATTACTTTATAGCAAACGACTGGTAAGATAAAAGTATGCTATTTAATATACTGTAAAATTGCACAGTAAAACAGTGGAGCCATTGGAATGCTTAAAATTTATTCTGCTTGTGCATAAGTGCTTTTTACCTATTTCTAATATTTATCAAAATATTTTGGTTTAAAAAAGATATTTTTACCTGGCATAATTCAGTTTTAGTCTTATCATGAATTTCTTTTTTGTTCTTTCCAACTATTCACGTCTTCATAGCAACTGAACTTAATACCAAAAATAAGAATGATAGTGAACATTTTCTGATTACCTATGGTGTGCCAGGTACTAATTGTAAGCATTTCCCATATAATGTTTAAACTTTTATCTCATTCTTATGAGATACACCTATTTACCCCCATTCTACAAATGATGAAACTAAGGCATGTGATCATATAACATGCCTAACATCACACAATAAGAGGAATAGCCAGGGTTTATATGATCTCAGGCATGACCTGAGCCTGTGTTCTTCTTGTTGGCGCTACATGGCAGTCTGTGTTGCTGGATATTTTTGCAGCAGAAAAATAGCTCTGTGATTTGGTGAACCATTTGACATTGGTCTAGAATCTTGCTACTTAACGTGTGACTACCACATCCACATCACTTGAGGATTCTGATCAGAAGAGCTGTGGTGGGGCTTGTGAATTTCTAATAAGCTTGCAGGTGATGCTGATGCTACTTGGTTTGTGGGCTGTGCTTTGAGTAGCAAAGGTATAAAAGACATTTAGTTACATTCTTAAAAATTCTTGCTTTACATTCATTTTATTAAGGATTGAACAGAGATTTATACTCTGAAGTATAGTATAAATTGTAGGGTCAGTTCCAGACTATTGCAATAAAGCAAATATCAATAAGCCAAGCCATACACTTCTTTAAAAGTTTTCCAGTGCATATAAGAGTTTTGACTATAAATACTGTAATCTAATTGTGCAGTAGTATTATGTTTTAGAAAACAATATATATACCTTAATTAAAGAATACTTTATTGCTAAAAATGTTAATCATCTGAGCCTACAAGAGTCATAATCTTTTTGCTCGTGGAGAAGTTGATGGCCACTGGGGTTGTGGTTGCTGAAGGTTGGGATAGTTGTGGCAATATCTTAAAATAAGATGACAATGAAGTTTGCATTGATTGATTCTTTTCTAATGAAAGATTTCTCCATAGCATGCAATGATAATTTGATAGCATTTTACCTACAATAGAACTTCTTTCAGAATTGGAGTCAGTCCTCTCAAAGCCTGTAGCTGCTGTATCGCCTAAGTTTATGGAATATTCTAAATTATTTGTTGTCACCTCAACAATGATCACAGCATCTTCACCAGGAGTAATTTCTATCTCAAGAAACTACTTTTCTGTGCTCATCCATAAGAAGCAACTGTTCATCCATTCAAGTTTGATCATAAAATTGCAGCAATTCAGTCAAATCTTCAGGCTCTACTTCTAATTCCAGTTCTCTTGTTGTTTCTACCACATCTGTAGTTCCTTCTCCACTGAAGTCTTGAATTACTCCAGGTCATCCCTAAAGGTTGGAATCAACTTATTCCTAACTCCTGTTAATGTTGATATTTTTATCTTCTCCCATGAATCACTAAGGTTCTTAAAGGCAACTAGAATAATGAATCCTTTCTAGAAGTTTTTTACTTTACTTTGCCCAGATCCGTCAGAGGAAACATGATGTATGGCGGCTATTAAAGTAGCCTTATGTTTTCTGGGTTTTTTTCTTTTTCTTTTTTTTTCTTTTTTTGAGATGCAGTCTCACTCTGTTGCTTAGGCTGGAGTGCAGTGGCATGATCGCAGCTCACTGCAACGTCTAGCTCCCGGGTTCAACCAATTCTCCTGCTTCAGCCTCCCAATAGCTGGGACTACAGGCATGTGCCACTATGCCCAGCTAAATTTTCTATTTTTTGTAGAGACGGGTCACTATGTTTTCCAGACTGGTCTTGAACTGCTGACCATAAGTGATCCACCTGCCTCAGCCTCCCAAAGTGCTGAGATTACAGCATGAGCCACTGCACCCAGCCACATAATGTATTTCTTAAATAAGACTTGAGGACATGCACCTATAATACCAACACTGAGAAGCTGAGTGTATATTATAAGATGCTTGAACAGACTTAACTCCCAGATTATGTAAAACCTGATCCAGGGCCTTCAGGTGTGGGAGGATCACTCGAGGCTTGGAGTTCAAGACCACCCTGGGCCACAGGGTAAGACCCTGTTGCTACCAAAAGAAAAAAATAAAGACATGAGAATCAGAATAACTTCTTGATTCATGGGCTGCAGAATAAATGTTGTGTTAGTGGGCATGAAAATTACCTTAATCTCCATATGTATTTCTATGAGAGCTCTTGGGTGACCAGTTATATTTGTCAGTGAGCAGTAATATTTTAAAATCCTTTATTTTCTGAGCAGTGGGTCTCAAAAGTGGGCTTAAAGCATTTACCAAAATATACTGTAAGTAGACGTGCTGTCATCCAGGCTTTGTTTTCACTTATAGAACACAAAAGCAGAGTAGATTTAGCATAATTCTTAAGGGCCGTAGGATATTTGGAATGGTCAGTGAGCATTGACTTCAACTTCAGGTCACCAGGTGCATTAGTCCCTAGTAAGAGTCAGTCTGTCCTTTGCGGATTTGAAGCCATGCATTGTCTTCTCTGAAATTTCTAGATAGCATCATCTTCCAATAGAAGTCTGAGCAATCTACACTGAAAATGTGTTGTTTAGTGTGCCACCTTCGTCAATGATCTTAGCTAGATCTTATGATTAACTTACTGTAGCTTCTACATCAGCACTTGGTGCCTCACCTTGCACTTTTATATTGTGGAGACTGCAGAATGGATGGCTTCTTTCCATAAATCTCATGGACCAACCTCTGCCACCTTAAAACTTTCTTTTGCAGCTTCCTCACCTCTTGCAGCCTTTATTGAATTAAAGAGTTTTAGGACCTGTCTCTGAATGAGATCTTGGCTTAAGGGAATGTCATAACTGGTTTTATCCTCTGTCAAGACCGTGCAACTTTCTTCCTGTCAGCAATAAGGCTGCTTGGCATTCTCATCATTCATGTGTTCACTGGAGTAACACTTTGGATTTCCTTCAAGAATTTTTCCTTTACATTTGCAGCTTGGCTAACTGGTGCAAGAGGCCTAGCTTTTAGTCTGTCTCAGCTTGAAACATGCTTTCCTCAGTAAGCTTACTCATTTCTTAAGTTTTGATTAGTGAGAGTCATGCAACTCTTCCTTTCACTTGAACACTTAGCAACTATTGTAGGGTTATTAATTGGCCTAGTTTCAATATTGTTATGTCTGAGACTAAGGAGGCCTGAGGAGAGGAAGAAAGAATAGCTAAATTGGAGCAATCAGGATACACTATTTATCAATTATGTTTGCTCTTACATGGGCATGGTTTGTGGTGTCCCAATGTCCCAAAACAGTCAAAATATTACCATCAAAGACTACAGATCGCCATAACAGATTATTGTTAAGAATTACCAAAATGTGACAGAGACACAAAGTGAGCATGTGCTGTTGGAAAAATGGTGCTGATTTTCTCAACGTGGTGTTTTCACAAACCTTAAATTTGTAAAATTCATAGTATTTACGAAGCACAGTAAAGCAAAGCTCAGTAAAACAAGGTATGCTTGTATTGTTACCTCCAAATCAAGTTTTCTGTCACCTATTCAAAAAAATGGAAGTCCAGAAATTTTCTATACAATTTTAAAATAAGGAGATGTGATTCTGGATAAACATTGTAAAATAACTTCAAATATTGAATGACATCAGAGTTCTATAACTGTTCTTAATCATGAATTGCATTTAATTCTTAGGATTTGTTTTCCTTTCACAATTATCAGTGATACAGTCTCCATCCAGAGTCTTATTTTTTCATTAGTCTTAGTGGAAAACATTTGTATACTATATACCTTCTGTTCTCTGTTACCTACATTTTTCTGAAAGTCAAGTAGAAAAGGGATAGAGGGAATAGAGAATTGTATTTTTCAACCCATCATGAGTATTCTTATATGTGTATGTTATACAGATTATTCACACAATCAGATGAGCATTGTGTCAATCTCCTTATCAATTTAAAAATGTGTTTTTTTCATTCTGTTCTGATTTTGTTTGATTGTATTATGGAGAAAATAAAAATTGGAGATGGGATAAATTAATTTACACAATGATCTGTTGAAATAGGAATGAAAGAGATAGTCATCTATATGATACATAGGAGAAAATAGGAACAGTGAATCATATAGTACCAGTATTAACCATATTCTTGGTTAACTAAACTTTAAAAATCCCGTGGAACCCAAGTGAGCATTGATGCATTTCTGTAGCAGCTGTAGATAATAAAGTAGTTTGCCTGTAATGCATGCAGAGCTGAGGTTCGTGATTATTTTTAAACATTTAGAAGGATTTTCTAACTTCAGAAAAAGTGAAAATCATTATATTGTATAATTCTGTTCTCCAGAGTTCTGCTTTATAAATATAGCCTTGTTTACTCAGGTTATCCTTTAAATGATGGATTTTATATGCTTAAAAAAAATAAAATGAAATGCCTTGTAGGCCTGAAACCTCAAGCTTGGCTTGCTATTTTAAAAAATTTATTTATATTTTATATATAACACGATATCCATCACCCTACATAGTTACCTTGTATCTGTGTTTATGGTAAGAACACCTAAAATCTATAACAAATTTTTGATATATATTACAATATTATTATTATGGAAGTTTTTGTTGTTGTTTTGTTTTGTTTTGTTTTTCAAGACAGGGTCTCTCTCTATCACACAGGCTAGAGTGCACTGGCATGATTGTAGCTCACTGTAGCCTCAAACTCCTAGGCTCAAGTGAGCTTTTGCCTCAGTCCCCCAGGTAGATGGAACTACACATGCATGCCACCATACCTAGATTTTTTTTTTTTTTTTTTGTAAAGACAAGGTCATTCTCTGTCACCCCACCTGATCTGGAACTCCAGGTGTGAGCCACCACATCTGGCTGACCTTACAATCTTATTAACTATAGTTCTTACACTGTACCTTACATTTCAATGTTTATTTATTCTACCTACCTGCAAATTTGTACCCTATGACCTACTTTTCTACATTTCCTACCCGCCTAGCCCCTGGTAACCCCCATTCTACTTTGTCTTCAACTTCTAAAAGTAATCCATGTATAAGAGAAATTATATAGTATTTTTCTTTCTGGGTCTGGCTTATTTCACTTATAGTGAGCTCAAGGTTCTGTTAGCACAAATAGCAGGATTTCTTTCCTTTTTTAAGGTTGAATAATATTCTGTTGTATATATCTAACACAATTTATCCATGTATCATTGGATACAGGTTGTTTTTCTATCTTGGCTACTGTGAATAATGCTGCAGTGACATGGGAGTGCAGATATCTCTACAAGATCCTATTTCATTTCCTTTAGTAATACCCAGCAGAGAGATTGCTGGACCTACAGTAGTCCTATTTTTAATTATTTGAAGAACCTCCATATTGTTATTCATAGTGGTTGTACCAATCTGCATTTCCACCTAAAGTGTACCAAGGGTTCCCTTTTTTCCACACTCTGCCCAACACTTGTGTTGTTTTTTGATATTAGCTGGATCCTAACAGGTATGAGGTGATAGTTCATTGCGGTTTTGATTTGCATCTTCCTATTGATGACTGATGTGGAGCACCTTTTTATATGCCTATTGGACATTTTTATATGTCTTCTTTAGAAAAATAGAAATTCAAAGTCTTTGCCCATTTTTAAATTATGTTTATTTGGGTTTTTGCTATTGAGTTGCATGAGTTTCTTACATAGGTTGAGCATCCCAACTGAAATCTGAAATTCTCCAAAATTCAAAACTTTTTGAGCACCATCATGATACCACAAGTGGGAAATTATACACATAAGAATTGAACACAACTTGGATTCATGCACAAAATTGTTAAAAATATTGTATAAAATTGCTTTCAGGCTATGTATATTGTGTATATGAAACATAAATAAGCTTCATGTTTAGACTTGGTCCCTATCCTCAAGATAGCTAATTATCAATATACATGATACATAAAATGTGTGTATGTGTGTGTGTATCTATATATTAACATAAAAACTATCAAGAATCTTACTGACTTCTCTTCCTGGCATGGAGGCATCAGCATGGTGACTGTGAGGTCATTGGATATTGGAGAGGGTTGGGGAATCACTGCAGGCATGAAGCCAGTAGCCACAGATGTGAAGTGGGAGGGAGGAATATAGAGGTGTTCAGAAGAATTAGCCAGTGTCATTTGGATCTTGGTTACATTGAGTAAATAAGTAAATGGATTGAATAAGTAAATAAATATATTGAAGGTAATGGCAGCCTAGTTTCCAGAGAAGGTATTTAGAAAGAAGTTAGGCTAGGAAGGGCCCAAAGATGTGTTGGATTGGAATTAAGAGTACAAGTATGAACTTAGAGTTTTATTTTTATTCTTGGACTCAGATCTAGAAATCATTACAGATGTATATGTATCCATCTATATGTGCATATGTATTCATTGTTGGTGTGCTGCATCCCAATAGCACTGAGCCCACTTCTTCCAGATCTTGGTTTCAAAATACTAGGAAAAGAGGGGGAAAGTAAAAGGTGTGCCCAGAACATGATGTTATACCAGAAAACTACTGAAATGCTCAGATGATAATGGGGACATGTCAAAGGAAACAGGATTCCAGTGTAAAAGGGCTCCCACTGGGAAAACTAAAAACAAATTTGAGGATCAAAATAAGTCACTATAATAAATTATAACACACTGAATTAAATAAGAATACATGAGTTTATAATAATATAAATCAGTAAACAGGGTATTTGGGGGAGAAGTTGATAACAAAACAAAAAGTTATGGTTGTAGAAAGAGTAATGGGTATAAAGGAGTACATTTGGTTACTATCATAGAGGTAATTTGGGAGGACTAGTCAGTGGCTGCAAATATGCTGGGTAGAGGATTGATGGGAAACAGAGTATTAGTAAAATCTTAGAATACCTCTTCAACTTTAAGGTTAAGAAATTGAGTAGCAGAATTACAGATCAAGATTAATATCACCAGTGGTAGGACAAGTTGAACATCCTACATTTCCTGGCACATCATCATTTGTGTGGTATTCTTGACAAGAATACTGTAAATAAGTCTGATCAGGAGGAAATATCACCAGGTTAAAAGTCATCCTACAGAATGTAAGGCATAAAATCTTCAAAACACATCAGGGACGTGAACGAAAGAGAAAGTCTGAGCAGTTGAAAAATGAGGCAACGAAGCAACTTGTATTCCTTGATAGCATCATGGAAAAGACTGCTGAAACTGTTGGCGTTTAGATGAAATATTTAAACTGGATGGCTGTGTTGCAACAATTGGTTTATGAATTTGGAATCTGGGATTTAGTTACCCCTGTTTTAGGATATCCATACTGTAGTATTTAGGGGAGACAGGACCTCATGCCTGTAGCTTGCTCTCCAAAGTTTTGGAAAAAGACTAATAATGTGTGTAGGAGCAGTTGGGTGAGCACTGCAGCAAATTTGGTCATAAGTTAACACTCGGGGAATTTGGGTGAAAGAAATGTAGGCTTGGCCCCTCCCCTCCCCTCCCCTCTTTTTTGAAATGGAGTTTCGTTCTTGTTGCCCAGGCTGGAGTGCAGTGGCGCCATCTTGGCTCACCGCAACCTCTACCTTCTGGGTTCAAGTGGTTCTCCTGCCTCAGCCTCCCAAGTAGCTGAGATGACAGGCATGTGCCATCACACCCGGCTAATTTTGTATTTTTAGTAGAGACAGGGTTTCACCTTGTTGGCCAGGCTGGTCTCAAACTCCTGACCTTGTGATCCACTCAAAGTGTTGGGATTACAGGCATGAGTCACCCCGCCCAGCCTATACATATGTTTTAAACATGGAGCCAATGGGATTTGCTGACAGGTTGAATACAGAGTGTGAGAAAAAGGAATCAAGGACTTTTAAGTTGTAGGAAAAAATAGTATTGCCAGTAATTGAGATGGGGAGGATTATAGGAAGAGTACACCTGAGGATAAAAAGTAGTCATGTGTTGCTTGATGACAGGGATGTATTCTGAGAAATAGTGATTTTTGGCACTGTGTGTCATCATAGGATGTACTTACACAAACCTAGATGGTATACCCTATTGCTCCTAGGCTACCAATCTGTACAGCATATTACTGTACTGAATACTGTATGCAGCTATAACATAATGGTGTTTATATATCTAAACATAGAAAAGGTACAGTCAAAATACAATACAAAGGATTAAAAAATGTTATACCATGGAGGTTGCAGTGAGCCGAGCTGAGATCGTACCACTCCACTCCACCCTGGATGACAGAGTGAGACTCAAAAAAAAACAGTACACCTGTAGGGCATTTACCATGAATGGAGCTTGCAGGACTGGAATTTGCTCTGGGTGAGCAAGTGAGTGGAATGGTGAGTGATTGTGAAGGCGTACGACGTTACTATACACTACTGGGTACTTTATAAGCACCATACATTTAGACTACATTAAATTTATTTGAAAATATTTTTTCTTCAATAATAACTTCAGCTTACTTAAAGCTTACTTTAACTTTATAAACTTTAATTTTTTTAATGCCTTGACTCTTGTCAAGAGTCAAGCTACTGTTATTTTAAGATAATAACACTTAGCTTAAAACACAAACATTGTACACATACTTTCTTTCCTTATATCTTTGTATTTATTTACTTTAAAACTTTTTGTTAAAAATCAAGACACAAACACACACATTAGCCTAGGCCTACCCAAGGCTCACATTATTAATACCACTGTCTTACACCTCCACATCTTGTCTTACTGGAAAGTCTTCAGGTGCATAAACATGCATTCAGTTCTCATCTCCTATTAAAATAATCCTTTTTCTGAGACTATCTCTTGAAAGACTTGGCTGAGGCAGTCACTTTTTTTAGTAAGTAGTAGGAATACATTCTAAAATAATGAGAAAAAGTATTATAGTAAATACATAAACCAGTAATATAGTTGTTTATTATCATTATTTGGCAGCACGGTAGGTTTATTTACACCAGCATCACCATAAACACAAGTAATGCCTGGTGCTGTGATGTTACAACAGCTCCAACGTCATTAGGTAATGGGAATTTTTCAGCTTTATTATAATTTATGGGACTACTGTTGTACATGTGGTACATTGTTGACTGAAACACTGCTATGTGGTGCATGACTACATATGGATGTAGGGGAAGAGTGGTCAAAAAACTGAGCCCTGGGCATTCCAGCACATAGCAGTGTGGGAGAGAAGAAAACACCCACAGTGGAGACTGATTGTGCATTGCCAACAAGCAGAGGAATCCCTGCCCTTACTGGAGAGTTTAAAAACAGTGGGGCATTGGAACCTAAATCTATTCTCAGTGGCTCCAAAGGGTAGCAGCTAGTGAAACAAGGGAAAACCATGTGATTATAGTGTGCTGGAAGCCAAATGAAAAAAGTGTTTCCATGAAGGCAGACTGACCACCTGTGTGAAAAACTGCAACAAGCCTAAACATAATGGTCTCAGGAAAGAATGGGTAGGGAAGGATCAGAGATAGTGGACCTAGATGAGACTTGTAGAGTTTTGCTTTAAAAGAAATGGGGTAATTGATGGTAGGAGAAAAGGAGTCAAGGGTTTTGTTTTTACCTACAAAAACTTAAAGCATATTTATATGTTGATGGGTGTGATCCAGTAAAATGGGAAAATTGGTGATACAGAAAAGGGATGAAAATTACTGAGTAGGCAAGACAGGGTGGGCTCTTCTGCACAAGTGGAAGGCTGGCTTTAACTAGAAACATGGACATTTCATCATCCAGGAGGGGATACTGACTGAAAAGTGGTGGAAGTTTGTGGAAGATCTTTGATTATTGCTGATTTTCAGTGAAATGCTAAGCAAGTACATCAGCTAAGATTAAGAATGGGGGAGGAAATACTGGAGGTTAGAAAAGAGAAAAGAAAGTAGGAAATAGTTACTTAGGAAAGTTAGGGAAGTGAATGGACTAGAGAAATGTCGTATGATAGCTAGTCAGCCTTAATGGCCTAGCTGAAGTAAGTGGTCAAGTGTTTGAAGTGAGATCAGTTCAGTGATACTCAGGCAGAAGGTGGGATTTAACCAGGGTAGGTTGTTTTATCTAGGGGAAACGTTGAGGAGAGTGAAGTGAACATACATAATTGAGTGAGTTGATGAGATATATATGCAAGGAAATTATTGGAATTGAAGCTGGATAATGAGGAACTGATGAGATATATATGCAAGGAAATTATTACTGGAATTGAAGCTGGATGATGAGGAACTGAGGGTTAGAGGCAAGGGTAAAGTGAGATGAAAGGATGGATAGGTTTGTAGGATTATTGGTATTTGGGCACTAGAGGAAGTGAAAGAAGAATCATTTGGGTTGGATATTGAAATCATCCAAAATTGTGAAAGGACTTATGTTGGAGATGGTGATAGTGAACCAAGAACTAAAATCTTCCAAGAACTGAGGGAGAATGACTAGATCCTCACTGATGATTAAGATATGTTAACAACTTTTATTTTACAAATATTTAAGTTAGTGCTTCTACAAAGTTTTATTAATTGTTCAAAAAACCGACTTTAACCTGTCACTTCAAAATAGGTTTAATAGTACAGCTAACTGAGTTATGCCTCAAAACTTTTTAACATGCTTTGGACCTATATATGATTGTTTATTGTGTATTGATGTACATATCAGAGACTGCTTTTAGGTATTTACTGGGCACTTAATAAATTATTTTCCTAATATTTGGTTGTTTCTCCTTTTTCTTCTAGATTACATACCGGTTGCGGCACCTCCTTCGTGCAAGATGTGATGCGTCCCCAGTCACCAACAACACCATCCAGTTTCACTGTGATCCTAGTTTCTGGGCTCAAAATATTATCAACTTAGGTAGGCCATTACATAACATTTCTCAGAGTGCCCTTTGTTTGTAGATCTCTCAATGATTATGACATGTTACTGAAAATATGGTCTCTTAGGCTGGGCACAGTGGCTCACATCTGTAATCCCAGCACTTTGGGATCACTCAAGGATCACTTGAGCCCAGGAGTTCAAGACCAGCCTGGGCAACACAGGGAGAGCCGATTTCGACATAAGATACCTAAGTTAGCCAAGGGTAGTGGCACATGCTTGTAGTCCAGCTACTTAGAAGGCTGACACTGGAGGATTAAAGAAAATGTCTTTTCTCACATTCAAAATGCTTTGATTATTTTAAAAAGGCATGCTGTTTTTGATAGTATTGTATGTATATGGTAACACATACACACAAATATAAAAACACATACATGTACAGATAAGAAAACATTCTATAACATTGAATTACAGGGTCTCTAGACTTAGGAATTTAGGTGTCCTGTCCTGTTACCTCAACGCCCCCAAATCTGGTTTGTTCTGTTAGCTTTAAATTTATCAGAATGAGTTAACTTGACTTGTCATTGATAAAGGGTTTTTGATATCTAGAAAGTTTTATTTTAAACTACTTTATTTTTATTGGCTTATCTTCAGAACCATTCAGTAGGAACCTAATGGTTCAATCCTTTATCTTGCTTAGGGAAGACTTTTAATTTTCTTCTTTTGCCTGATCAGGTAACAGTTATGTAAATTTCTTACTAACTGAAGTATAACATACATACTGACAAATACCCAAATCTTAAACAGTTAAGTACTGTGTAATGATGTCTCAATCAACTAACTGCATCTATGACTTATAAATACTGAAGTTTTTTTTTACTATATCTTTGTATGTTTAGATACACAGATATTTACCATTGTGTTACAATACAATTGCCTACAGTATTATCTAGATAATTCAGTACTATTACGTGCTGTACAGGTTTGTAGCCTAGATTCTACCTAGCAATAAGCTATGCCATATAACCTAGGTGTGTAGTAGGTTATACAGTATACTTTACATAAGTAAACTGCTGTTTGTCTAAAGATGAAATGGCCTGAATGACACATTTCTCAGAATGTATCCCCATCCTTTAGCAACCCATTGTCTGTTGATTAGCAATCAATATTACCTTTGATTATTTCTTTTTTGGGTGGGGGGGGAGCTTATTATATTTGTTTCAGAATCATCAAAGATGGTTTCTCATCTCCAATGCTAGATTGTGGGTAAAAAAAGAAAATGACTGGAGAAATAGCCCATACTCACTAGGAAAAGAGGAAATAGGCAATCTTACCCATGTAAGGGAAGAACAAAAAGAATCCTGGAAGCAAAGGTGATAAGGAGACCCTTGCAGACTCCTTTAGATGCAGACATATGTATATTGATACATAGCAGGAAACTGGAATTATACACACTCATCTTACCAAAAAGAAGCATCTTTAGAATATAAAACGTGTATAAGTAACTCTTGTTGCCACACTTGACTCTGTCACCACACATTCATCTGTACTCAGAACCCATCACAGGTATAAATCCACACAAGTTGCTCATATATGTAGGGATGTATGTACTTACATCACAATAGGTAAACACACCCACATATAGACATAAGTGTATTTAAGAATTATGTTTAAAACTGTACACGCATAAATGGTTGTAGTTTCAGATAAACCTACTTGAGCCAAAACAAAAACAGGATCTTCTAGTCTAATAGTTTGTGAAACTGATAAAGTTAAACAATATATTTTACTATAGGATTTCTCCTGTCATTTACAGCACTGTAAATTCATGTACAATGAGATTTACATTGTAAATCTCTAAAGAAGGAGACAAGTTTTCTAAACTTGTTACCCATGGCTTCTGAGAAACAGAGAAGAGTGGTAGGGAACAATATTGATCTAGATGAATATTTTGTTAGTGTCTTGAGTGACTTTGGATAAGTTTTAAAGTCTCTCTAAACCTGAGATCCCTTATGTGTAAAAGAGAATGTTATTGTTTCTTTTAAATATATACATATACCTACCTGTCATAGTGAATTACACACAGTAAACATTTAATGAATAACTGTATTTTTAGAATGCATTTGCTTAGTAAATCATAAACATTTGAGTCTCTACTGTTGAAATCAAACTTGGATCTGACTTTTCAAAGGCATCATTAAACTCTTAAAACTAGTTTTTAAGCCAGTCAACATATTCTGTATCAAAAAGTTAACATAATATGTATGCATTGTAAAGGTATAGGAAACTTGAGAGATCACAACTTGTTAATAATAAAGATTTAGAAGTACCTTATGAGATTGTTTTTAGAGCCAGTCTCAGATTTGCTTGTTTTCATATATGACAGCAGTTCTCAAAGTATAGTCTGGTACTCTTCCAGGGGACCACAAAGGCCACCCTTTTCCAACTGCATGTCTGAATGAGTGTTGTGCCAGACCTCTATGGACTTCCGTAGGGATAGTGCCGTGTTTGAGAGGCCCAAGAAGAGACTTCAAGCCAGTGAACGAGATATAGGGTTTATTGAGGGAACTTACATATAGGACAGTTCAGTGGCAGTGGTCTGGATGGGAGAACCACCAGCAAGTCGTTTAAATAGCATTTAGCACCCTCTCCCTAGCAACCTCCATGTGGCAACCTTCATTTAACACAAAATAAAAGGCCTCCATCCCCTATATGGCCTGGATTCCACAGGCTGGGCTGGGAGTTCAGATATTCTTCATTGATAAAGAATGAATCTCCGCATTGGCCAATACTGGGTTCCTTAGCTCAGCTTAGGCCGCACAGGTCACTCTCAGGGTACACTTAAGTTATTGCTGTCAGGTGCTGTCTGCCATACAGTGAGACTGAAATTTTTTTCATATATTTTAACCTAACAATATATTATGATAGTGCAGAAACAGATAATGAGATTTCAGCTATTAAGCAAGACATTCAAAGAGATTTTTTAAAATATCAAATAATGCCACTGTTTACCAAATTTTTTATAATACAGTTTTATAAAAACATGTTGTTATGGTTTTATTATTTTTAAATGAATTAGTACTTCTTAAAATTATTTTTATTTCTAATATTATAAATTTTGGTTACTAGAACTTAAATGAACAAAAGCTGTTTGGGGATCCTCTATATTTCAGAGTGTAAAAGGGCTCATGAGACCAGAGAATTCCTTGACAATTCTGACATTCTGCAAAAATAGCCTTACAAAATGTGATATTTCACCACCTATCTGAAAAACTTTTTCCCTTAACCTTTTCTTTCTAATCAGGTTCTTTAGTAATCGAGGATAAAGAGAGCCAGCCACAAATGCCTAAGCAGAATCCTGTCGTGGAACAGAATTCACAGCCACCAAGTGGTTTATCATCAAACCAGTTATCCAAGTTCCCAACACAGATCAGCCTAGCTCAATTACGGCTCCAGCATATGCAGCAACAGGTAATGGCTCAGAGGCAACAGGTGCAACGGAGGCCAGCACCTGTGGGTTTACCAAACCCTAGAATGCAGGGGCCCATCCAGCAACCTTCCATCTCTCATCAGGTAAATTTGGAAGCAGGCCTGTCCTCACTTAGATAATTATAGTATAATTGTGTTGAGCAGCTCAGAATAACAAAGACATCCATTTTCCATCATCTAAATATCTGCATTTATAAAAATTTATCACATTAAGGATCCCTTAATGCCTAGTTTTTATACCTACTTAAAAAGGATTTAATGGTTTATTTAGCTGATAAATCTATTTTCATCTACCTACCCTTCATTGTCTTCAAATTAAAGCAGAGGTTAAATGTTTATATTCCTAAATAACCCAAGCCCTGTGATTGATGGGAAAAGCTGTGTACCTGTAATTCCTATATTAGTGCTTCAGAATGATGACTACATTAAGAATCTGTCCTCTGTGAGAATGCAGTGTTTAGAAAACCACATTGCATCTTAGAAACAAGGGCAGAGTGAAATAGAAAAGGGCAAAAGTGTGGTTAATTATAATCTACCTTTTTCAAACTTTATTTCTGAGCCAATACACTATTTACCATTTTTATTTTTACTACAATCCAATCTTTTTTTGCTGGGGGGGGGTGGTGGGCAGAGTCTCACTCTGTCACTTTAGGTGGGAGTGCAGTGGCACGATCTCAGCTCACTACAACTTCTACCTCCCAGGTTGAAGTAATTCTCATGCCCGTCTCAGCCTCCCAAAATGCTGGGATTACAAGGATGAACCACTGTCCCTGGTCTCAGTCCAGTTTTTAAAGATAAAATGTGTATATATATATATTTGCTTGTTTTTTAAAGACAGGGTTTCACCATGTTGGCCAGGCTGGTCTTGAACTCCTGACCTCAGGTGATCCGCCCAACTTGGCCTCCCAAAGTGCTGAGATTACAGGCGTGAGCCACCATGCTCGGCCCTTTTTTGTTTTGTTTTGTTAGTTTAACTCTCCTGTCAGGTTACATGTGGGCAGACTTAGATTTAATACAAGTTTAGTAAGGAACATAAAGTCTAATTTATATAATTTGTCTGTTGTTTTCAGTTACATCATTTATTTATATACTCTTTTTTTTTTTTTTTTTTTTTTTTTGAGGTGGAGTTTTGCTCTTGCTGCCCAGGCTGGAGTGCAGTGGTGCCATCTCGGCTCACCACAGCCCCTGCCTCCCAGGTTAAAGCGATTCTCCTGCCTCAGCCTCCCGAGTAGCTGGGATTACAGGCATGTGCCACACCCAGCTAATTTTGTATTTTTCGTAGACAGGGTTTCTCCACATTGGTCAGGCTGGTCTTGAACTCCCAACTTCAAGTGATTTGCCCGCCTCAGCCTCCCAAAGTGTTGGGATTACAGGCATGAGCCACCGCGCCCGGCTATGTATACTCTTTTTCTGCAAAGAATTTGAAGTGATTTACAGTATAGGATACAAATGAAATTGAGCAGAGTTTACTAAGAGTCACAGTATGCGGACGTAGGCTAAGAATTCTCATACCGAAACAGACAACCAGCTCAGAACTTCTTGCCAACCAAAGCAAAAAGGAAACAAGAATAATATGGATATTGCTATCTAATAAAAGGAAAACATACCAATTAATTAGGGAGAGAAAGTTTTAATAGTATTTTGCTAGCACTAAGAGGAATACTTAACATGGTTCTTTATGAAAAAGCAATTAAATGGCATAATGCAATTTTTTGGGTAGAAATTTAAAAAAATAGAAATGGTCTTTCTTTATATGGGACTCATACTTAAATCCTCAGTAAAAGTTGTGGGCATTTGTAGATGCAGAATGTGTTACGTGGTATATGTAAAGGTCTGAGGTAATGTATTTGAGGTTTTTAATCATTTGACTAATAATCCTAATAATTTGACTAAGAAGGTATGTAAAATCCAAGGGAATATTAGCATGGCTGTTTAAAACTTCATTTCAAGCCAAATTCCTAAAAAAATTGAGTATCAAGCAATGTAAAAGATCTTTGAGTGTTCCATGGGAAGATAATTTTATACTTTATATACTAGCAGTATACCTAGCAGAGCAGAAATTTTGTTAAGAAAATTGAAGGCAGAATGACATATTTCAGATAGACTGCAAAGATGACTAAAATTTTTCTGAAGCTAGATAATGGAAACGAGAAGATATTAGAATGCCCAGTGCTACACATTTGCATGTATTAATATTTACCTTCTAAATATTTAGTAGTTTATTGACAACAAAAGGAATGAATCCATCATTTGAGTTAAATGCCTTTTCACTAAGAAGTCAAGAACTGGCTGGGCACAGAGGCTCATGCCTATAATCCCAGGACTCTGGGAGACTTGAGGTAGGAGGATCACTTGACTCCCGGAGTTCGAGACCAGCCTAGGCAACATAGGGAAACCTCCCCCACTCCCATCTCTACAAAAATAAAAAATTAACTAGGTGAGGTGGCACATGCTTGTAGTTCCAGCTATCTTGGGGGACTGAGATAGGAGGGATTGCTTGAGCCTGGCAGGTCAAGGCTGCAGTGAACCATGATCACGCACCTGCACTCCAGCCCAGTGAGAGAGCAATACGCTGTCTCAAAAAAAGTAACCAAGGCAGTTAATAGACACTATGTGAAAATAGTTATATAAGCAGTGACAAAAGGAAGTGACTTGAGCCTTTAGCCTGATTTTCTCAGAAATTTTATTTTGATTTTATTTCAGTCTCTACAATTTAGTGCTATAATCTGTATAGTCTCTATTATATAACCTAATTTTCACAGTTAGAACAAAGTACTCTTCACATACTGCAGTTCTTACATCACATACTGTTCTTTTTCTGTCAGTTTTTGAAAATTTCCTGCAGTTTCTTTCACATTCTCATCACTTCTTTTTTTTTTTTTTTTTTTTTGAGATGGAGTCTCCCTCTGACACCCAGGCTGGAGTGCAGTGGCACAATCTCGGCTCACTGCAACCTCTGCCTCCTGGGTTTCAAACGATTCTCCTGCCTCAGCCTCCTGAGTAGCTGGGATTACAGGTGCCTGCCACCACGCCTAATATTTTTTTGTTTTGTATTTTAGTAGAGATGGGGTTTCACTATATTCACCACGCTAGTCTAAAACGCCTGATCTTGTGAGCCACTGCCCCTAGCCTCTCATCACTCATTATTATCTGTCCTCTGCCAAATGCCCATTCATACATCTTCACTATTTGGTATCTCTCTTCTGTAAATTTGTATATTGCCCTGCCCTCCTACAGTTTGAGTTTTCTACCAGCTTATTTGTAAGTACATATGGAAAAATACCTGTCTAGGCATAGCCACACAGCAGGTGTGTCTGTGTAACTATGAGTGTATGCAATTTATACTCTGCATCTGCCCATATATACAGGTAAACTGAAAAGAACTGTTTCTAAAAATCATTTACATGACAGTTCCGTTTTCTTCCTCTGAGGATTAACCATGTCATCTGCATGGTTAAAACAGTTGGGTAATAATAAAAGCAGAATAGTGGTATAACTAAGTGAGGCAAACTCAATAGACGTACATTTCTGTTTATTTGGCTCTATACAGTATATTCCATTAAACTTGAATGGATCTAAATTTGTGACAGAACACTGTCACATATATATTTTGCTATTTCTTTAGGTTTTTAACTGTTTCCTAATTTTATTTTTTAAGTTGCTTCCCCTGTCACAGGATTCTTGGACATTAACGCAACCATAACAGTTTAGGAGAGTGGGGGGAAAAATCTTGCATCTTACCAGACCATAAGCATCTTGATGGCATGGTTAACATCTTACATACCATAGCACATTGCACTGGCATTAAGTGACATTTCTTGGTTGTCAATATGTAAACATTAGTCTGGACGAAGGTGGTAAAAGACTTAAAAGACTTTGATTACCTTTATTCTCCCTTAAGGACCATTTTGGGTTAAGAAAATAATTTTTTCTACTCTTTACCTACAGAATTCCACTTGTTTAGAATCAGCATCTAAATCTGTTTTTCACTGGGTCTGTAATTGCTGGCTACTCTTGAAAGTTAATGAGACGTAAACTCAGTGGAAACTAATTTTTGAGAGAAGCAGTTGACCCAGGGGAGGATAGTAACTTCCAAAAATGGGAGGAAAAAGAAAAATAATAAAGCAGATAGGACTATACTTATTAGCTGTCTGCCTTCACAGTTTCCAAGTTTCAGGTGTTGCTGTTTCAACCTTAAAAATTACTTGTTTATTTGTCCCCCTGTGAATGTAGGGGGAAATAGGCTTCTCTTTGAGAAGCTGTGATCATACAGTTAAGATATGCTAAAAAGAATATTTATTTTGCAATACATTTCCAACTGTAGAAAGAATCAGTCAAAAAGATACTGGCATATAAGGCTACCTTTTTCTTCTAGGACTGATCTCAATTTCCAGAGCTAGTATTTATGAGCCCAGAGTAGGCTTGCCTTACTAGCCCTTGCCTTGTTTGTGATTCCTTCACCCAGCCTTCTGTAATCAACCAGGGTTGTTCTTAAGGAGTTTTTTTTTTTTTTTTTTTAAATATGTTTTCTGGCCATGCGCGGTGGTTCACGCCTGTAATCCCAGCACTTTGGGAGGTTGAGATGGGCAGATCACTTGAGGTCAGTAGTTCAAGGCCCCATCTCTACCAAAAGTACAAAAATTAGCCAGGCATGGCGGGCATGTCTATAATTCCAGCTACTTGGGAGGTGGAGGCAGGAGAATCGCTTAACTGAGTGGGGTGGTGGAGGTTTCAGTAAGCCGAGATGGGAGCATGACGCTGTCTCAAAAAAAAAAAAAAAAATTAAAAAAAAAACAGAAAATGTGTTTTCTTCTAAGGAGACTCATCCTCAAAGTTGTAATTACTCAGTATCTTAACATGTTTTGATAATGATATGGCAGACTAAACTTTTTTTTAGAGAGATGGGGTTTCACTGTGTTAGCCAGGATGGTCTCAAACTCCTGACCTCATGATCCGCCCACCTCGGCCTTCCAAAGTGCCTGGATTACAGGTGTGATACACTGCACGCAGCCGCAGACTAGATTTTTATTAAAGCCTGGGTGTGATGCCTGATATTATTAGCTATGTGACTTTTTTCAAATTATCTATGTTTTCTAACTGTTAGTTTCCTAATTTGCAAAGCAAAGGTAATTATACCTACTTAATAAGGCTCAATGACATAATAATATGTGAAATGCCTGGCAGGCTCAGTAAGATCTAAAGGTTATTAAGTTTCATTAACATCAGCTATTTTCATTATTAATGATTTCTTCATTTTTGAGTAGACCTGTTGAGCCAGACTACTTGTTCAAATCCGAGCTTCATGCCTTACTGTCTGTTAATCTTGGACAAGTGACTAAATTTTCTGTACTTTATTATAGTTTTCTTATCTACAAAATAGAAATAACCTGTGCTTCAAATATTATTGTTATGATTAAATTAGTGGATACATGTGAGGCACTTAAAGCAGTACCTGGCACTTAACTGCTCAGTAAATGTTAGCAGTTATAATTCTACCATCCCTTTTTTTTTTTTTTTTTTTTTTTTGGAGGTTTCAAGAGTATAGTTCTTGGTGAAAGATAATCATGAAGGACTTAGAAGGATACCAAAGATATATTTTACCTACTTTCCAACATGGCCTAGGTCCAATTCTGGTACAACCTACTTACAAAACTTAGGTGGCAATCCGTCTCCCAAGGTTCTTTCCTAATGAGATTATTTTTAAAAAGTTGTTTACGGGGCCGGGCGCGGTGGCTCAAGCCTGTAATCCCAGCACTTTGGGAGGCCGAGGCGGGTGGATCACGAGGTCAAGAGATCGAGACCATCCTGGTCAACATGGTGAAACCCCGTCTCTACTAAAAATACAAAAAATTAGCTGGGCATGGTGGCGTGTGCCTGTAGTCCCAGTTGCTCAGGAGGCTGAGGCAGGAGAATTGCCTGAACCCAGGAGGCGGAGGTTGCGGTGAGCCGAGATCGCGCCATTGCACTCCAGCCTGGGTAACAAGAGCGAAACTCCGTCTCAAAAAAAAAAAAAAAAAAAAAAAAAAGTTGTTTACACAAATTCTGAAAGTCTGCCCATCCCCCATTCCTTATTCCCTTGTAATCTTGGTAATTCATTGATCTGTGGCAGAGTTCTGTGTTTCTGTAAAAGTTTTATAAGAGAGATTTATCATTTGTTTTTCAGAAGATTGCTACTAAATCCGTTTAATTTGTTTTTTTCTAGCAACCCCCTCCACGTTTGATAAACTTTCAGAATCACAGCCCCAAACCCAATGGACCAGTTCTTCCTCCTCATCCTCAACAACTGAGATATCCACCAAATCAGAATATACCACGACAAGCAATAAAGCCCAACCCTCTACAAATGGCTTTCTTGGCTCAACAAGCCATAAAACAGGTATGTATCTACTTCCTTTTCTCAGTTGCTTATTCTGCTGCTTTCTACTTTCAAATCACATTGAATTTATAGATTAAGTAACAGGTTATAAAGAGCCAAGAGCAAGATTTCATTTTCATATATTAAAATAAATGTGAATTGCAAAGTTTGATGCTTCATCAATAAGAGAAATCAAACCGCTTATGTAGAAGTGATGGTCCAATATAAACAATGAGCCATAGGTATTAATTATGTATGGATAACTTTCAGGTGAGTATATTAAATTTCCTAAGATAAAAGTATTCTAACAAATATAAGTTATATTCTACAAAATAGAACAATAAATGAACCTTTGAAGTGTCTCAAGAAGATTTCTTGGAAACAAACTTAGTTATGGCACAATTTCAAGAGGCAATACATATATATCTGATAAAGTTTAATATTTAGGCCAGGCACAGTAGCTCAGGCCTGTAATCCCAGCGGATGGAGTGCCTGAGGTTAGGAGTTCAAGACTAGCCTGGCCAACATGGTGAAACTCTGTCTCTACTTAAAATACAAAAAAAAAAAAAATTAGCTGGGCATGGTAGCTCACACCTGCAATCGCAGCTACTTGGGAGGCTGAGGCAGGGGAATTGCTTGAACTAGGGAGGTAGAGATTGCAGTGAGCTGAGATTGTGCCATTGCACTCCAGCCTGGGTGACAGAGTGAAAATCCATCTCCAAAAAAAAAAAAAAGAAATTAATATATATTAATATAATACAGCTTATTTATATTCTTTTTTTTGGTTTGTTTGAAACGGAGTCTCACTCTGTCACTCAGACTAGAGTGCAGTGGCATGATCTCAGCTCACTGCAACCTCCACCTCTCAGGTTCAAGCAATTTTCCTGCCTCAGCCTCCAGAGTAGCTGGGATTACAGGCACCCACTACCACGCCTGGCTAATTTTTCTATTTTTGTTAGACACAGGGTTTCACTGTGTTGGCCAGATTGGTCTCAAATTCCTGGCCTCAAGTGATCTGCCTGCCTCAGCCTCCCAAAGTGCTGGGATTACAGGCGTAAGCCACCATACCCAGCCATATTATTTATATCCTTAATGTCTTCAGGTAAAAATATTTTCTGTGTTTTACATTATCTTAAAGTAAAAGTTATCACAGTGTTTGTCTTCTAAAAAGCTCCTGTGACAATCTCCTGTCCAGCTGATTGTAGACTGATTTTGGTTTTTTCCTGCAAGACTAAAATAAAGATGATGCAATTTTCATAATTCCATAACATTCATTTTAATAAAATCATATAAATATTTTATTATAAAAGTATGCATACTTTGTGTCTATACATAAGTTTGTATAATCAATTTGGCTTTGCTATATCATCACTAAATTTTAATATTTTAATTATTTTAAATAAAATTCATACTTAATTCATCATGAGAAGGAAAGTAAAAAGGACCCAAGCTTCACTTTGTCCTTAAATTCTACTTATTTTCCTAATAATTTTGTGACTTTTCACATTTTACTTGCCTCAGCTATAAAATGAGTATCTTGCCAGAGTTATGTTGAGAATTTATTCTTAAGTATCTACAAGCACCTACCACATATTCCATACTCAAGCGTTTACTTTATCTCTTCCCTATTTATTATATTTTAATGAGTAGATACTCAGCGTTTTTAAAATGGTTGTTGACCAAAAATGTAAACATGAATGAATAAGTAAATGAACAAGCCAGGAAAGAATCTAGTGGAAAATTGGTTTTAGTGGTAAATGAGTTTAACAAATTAGAATGTACTCATACAGTGGAATACTTTTCAGATATTAAGAAAATCAATAATCTAGATATGATTTTCTGAGTAAATTATGTGAGGAAAAACATGTAGAATTTTGTGAGGTATTATTTGTTTGTGTGTATTTTCCTCCAGTCTCATCATGTACATAGGAAACAAACCTGAAAAGATCCACCAACTGATTGTTCTTGGTAGAGAAGGAGGAAAAGGTGTGGGGGGGCGGATAGGGGTGAGGAATATGAGGAAGGAGTAGGTGGTAAAGAGGACATTCATATGCAACTTCATATGCTTCTGTATGTAGTTTTTACAATGGAATATATAAATTAGGTTTTTCAAAATTAAAATGTTTCAGACACTGTCTCTCTATATAGCGCTGTTCGTTTATGAATGACTGTGTTTGGGAAAATACAGCATCTTGCAGTACCGCTTAGTTACTTTCCTTCTCCCAGCATGAAAATGTTCAAACATAACAAAAATTGAAAGAATTACATAGGAAACATTTGTTCAAATTTTGTTCTACTTGCCTTATTGCATATTTATTCCTTTGTCTATTCATCAAGTCCTCCTATTTTTCTTTCGTTTTTTCATTTTTTTGAGGTGGAGTCTTGCTCTCGGTAGCCCAGGCTGGAGTGCACTGGTGCGATCTTGCCTCCCTGCAACCTCTGCCTCTTGGGTTCCAGTGATTCTCCTGCCACAGCCTCCTGAGTAGCTGGGATTACAGATGCCCACCACCAAACCTGACTAATTTTTGTATTTTTTGTATTTTTTAGTAGAGATGGAGTTCACCATGTTTGCCAGGCTGGTCTTGAACTCCTGACCTCAAGTGACCTGCCCACCTCAGCCTCCCAAAGTGCTGGGATTATAGGCGCAAGCCACCGCACCTGGCCCATCATATTTTTCAATAGGTTTTGAAGTAAATTGCAGACAGCAGCATGCATCACCTCTACATACTTCAGCATGCCTGTCATCATCTTAGTTAATATGTTTATCTCAGCATGACTGACAGTACTTTCCTCAGATATTTATCGAGGTCTAATTATGTTCATATATGAGAAAGAGGAACATAAAATCCTGAAAGCACTGGTCTGTAGCTTATTATTTTCAAGTGTTTCAGACAGGGATAGAAGAAATGTATGCTTTCAACCCTCCATCTTTACCTTGTAGTTGCTATGTATATATTTACTTTTTTTTTTTTCCAGTATGTATAAACCTGTCAATTGTGTACTGCGATTTTCTGGTATATACTACATGTTGTCTTCCAGCAAAAATCAGTGCTTTCTTGTTTGGTTGTTTTTTGTTTTTACAGGATTAATGAAAATTATACATACTTAATGCAGTCTCCCTGTCCCATTCACCTTCCATGTAAATTACAGTTGCACTCTTCTACTTCATTTTGTATGTGTGTGATTAGATAGACGTTATATTTTTATAAGCTTGTTGATAGCCCTTTTTTTTCCTTTCTTGTTACTACAGTGGCAGATCAGCAGTGGACAGGGTGCCCCATCAACTACCAACAGCACATCCTCTACTCCTTCCAGCCCCACAATTACTAGTGCAGCAGGATATGATGGAAAGGCTTTTGGTTCACCTATGATCGATTTGAGCTCACCAGTGGGAGGTTCTTATAATCTTCCCTCTCTTCCAGATGTAAGTAAACACAAAATTTATACTAATTTCTATTGAAAATTGTCGGCCGGGTGCAGTGGCTCACTCCTGTAATCCCAGCACTTTGGGGGAGGCCCAGGCAGATGGATCACTGGAGGTCAGGAGTTTGAGACCAGGCTGGCCAACATGGTGAAACCCCATCTCTACCAAAAAATACAAAAATTAACCAAGCATGGTGGCACATGCCTGTAATCCCAGCTATATGGGAGGCCGAGGCAGGAGAATCACTTGAGCCTGGGAAGCAGAGGCTGTGGTGAACTGAGATTATGCCACTGCACTCCAGCCTGACCAACAGAGCGAGACCCTGTCTCAAGAAAGAAAGAAAATTGTCAGTGAATTTGAATGTAGTAGAAGGCATGAATTTGTTACATTATAGGTTTTTACAAGTTAATCCTTTAGAATATTACAACAGTAGTAAAAATAAAAAGGTTATGAACATTGTACACATAACCTAATGTCTTTCAAGGCACCAGAGTTAAAGGTATTTGTAAATGAATGATTATGATGATGGATCATGGAATCTAAGCTGGGAAAGAAGAAAAGAAAGGATGTGGAAAGATACACTGGAAAGTTGAATGGCTGGACATCAGAAGAGATGAAGACAAGTTTGGTAATAGAAATCCTGTTAGATCATATTGAGAAGTGCAAAATTACCTCTGGTTTATATTATATGTAAATTAAACTCACTCTCCAAACTCTTTGTCAGTATGACTTTTTATTTATTGTTATATTTTTAAATGATTTTTATTTTTAATAGAGATGGGGGACTTCCTATGTTAACCCAGGCTGGTGTTGATCTCCTGGGCTGAAGGGATCCTCCTGCCTTGGCTTCCTAAATTACTGAGATTAGAGGCATGAGCCACTATACCCAGCCAGTGTGACTTTTCCATAGGCAGAAATTACTACATTCTGTAGACAGATCTCCATGTATATGTTGATTCTGTGTTTGGTCCTTTTTTAATCTCAGGTTAGGTAACTGACTGTCGTGCACATATACATACACAACCTAACATTAAGAAGCTTTTAGGAAATATCATGTATTCCTTACTTGGATCAAATTACCTATAAGATTGTGAAAAGAACTTTATTTTCATTATTTAATTTGCTTTTCAAATTGGATCAATTCATATTTCCTAATAGTTGCATTGTTAATCTTACCAGAATCATTCCATTTTTTAAATAGTTTTGTATACTTTAAATGAGTATAATACATCTATTTTTTCATGCATGGATGGTACATAGGAAAACTTACATCTAATCCCCATAGTTTTATTTGGCTTTTAGGATTATTCCACAATGTAAACAACTTTCCTTGTTTAAGTTCTCACAAATTTAGTTATTCTAGTACATTTTGTACTCTCTGAGAAATACTGGCCATGTATTGCCAAAAGAATATTTAAACAAAAATGACCCTGTGTATTAACCACCTGCCCTGATTTCCCCTGCCCCCATGAAAGAGAACCCACAGAAAGTAAAATTGTCATTCTGCTTTTTGCTCTGCAGTCCTCAGATGTGAACCTTATTACCTGAAATTCCTCATTTGGATTACAGAATAAACTGAAATGAGTGACCATTTTCTGATTTCTCCCAAAGATGTTTCATAACTAGTACCATTCTAGGTGCATAAGCAAGAAATTAATTCATTATATACAAACTGTGTTAAAGAATTGAACTGGAAAAGCACAAAAACATTGGTGGAAAATTTGTTCTTTGTAGGCATGAAATAATTTTAGTGTCTAAAGTGTTAAACTCTTATTAGGGATTTGTAAGTATTTTAGCCTGGCAATGAATTAGGAAAAGCAGTGTTATTTGTATTCCTATTACATTCAAGCAAGAATCTTTTCTTTTTTTGAGATGGAGTCTCACTCCCGTCGTGCAGGCTGGAATGCAGTGGTGCAGTCTCAGCTCACTGCAACTTCCACCTCCCGGCTGGAAGCGATTCTCCTTCCTCAGCCTCCCGAGTAGCTGGAATTACAGGTGTGTGCCAGCACACCTCGCTAATTTTTGTATTTTTAGTAGAGACAAGATTTTGCCTTGTTGACCAGGCTTGTCTCAAACTCCTGACCTCAGGTGATCCACCTGCCTCAGCCTCCCAAAGTGCTAGGATTACAGGTATGAGCCACCCCACCCAGCGTAAAGCAAGAATCTGTAGGGTTCACCTTTTCTCCTACAAAACAACAGTAATGTATTTAGTGATACATTACTGTTGAGGTTAGTACTGGAGATATATGGACTTCACCTATCTAGCACATACCCAGAGCAGAGCATCAGTCTGTGTAAGTATCCCCTTCAGAGGGTCTACTAAGTCCTATCTGTGTGAGGCTAGATTGAAAACCGTACACTACAATAGATTGAATGCTGTTTAGGGAGACATTAGAGATTTGCAAGAAATGTGAAATTGTGATAGTCTTCTCACCAAGTTTGTGTTTTTCATATAGCAACCTTTTGTTGTTTATTTTTAAATGAAGAAATTTTTTTTCAATTTTTAAGAATGTGAATGACTTGATACTCCTTTCTTTTGGCTCGTTTCTGAAATAGTGTCCTCAATATTTTACTAAGGTGAAATACTAAGATAGTGGAAACCTTTATTCAGCATTGTTTATGGGGAAAATGTTTATTAGAACTTCTCAAATGTGGTATTTATTTTTTGTTTCATAATAATTATTGACGTTTTCTTATAAATTTAAAAGTAGCTTTTAACTTGCAAAGTCAGAATGCCTGAAATAATTTCTTTTCTTGTAAGATTGACTGTTCAAGTACTATTATACTGGACAATATTGTGAGGAAAGATACTAATATAGAGCATGGCCAGCCAAGACCACCCTCAAACAGAACGGTCCAGTCACCAAATTCATCAGTGCCATCTCCAGGCCTAGCAGGTAAAGTGGACTTCTTTTGATTGTGAAAGGTTTTCTAGTTTTCACTTTACTTGGAATAAAAAATTACCCCTCTTCTCCTCCTTGTTTGATGCTTAATCTGAGTTTTTCAACTATTTAAAATTAGTATGCTTTCAAAGTAAACAAAAGTTAAACTTCTTTATCTTTTCATTCTTTCTTTCAAGTCACAGTCTTGCTCTGTTGCCCAGGCTTGAGTGCAGTGGTGTGATCATATGTCACTGCAGACTCACTCCCACCTCAGCCTCCTGAGTAACTGAGACTCCTTGCAGGTGTGCTGCTCTACCACACGTGGCTGTTTTGTTTTTTTGGTAGAAGACAGTCTTGAACTTCTCGCCTTAAGCGATCCTTCTGCCTTGGCCTCGGAGAGCTTTGGGATTAGGCATAAGCCATCACAGCAGACCTTCTTTACTTTTTCAATTTCAACAGAACTTCCAGCCATTATAGTACTTCCAGGGGGGAAATCAGTATTATATTCTCTCTTATTGATAAGTTGCCTGTGATGTGGTCTTTTTTAAGATGTAATTTGCCTAGGATCAAAATTTATTAGTGACAATAAGTAGAGTTATCACTCTTTTGGTGATTTGTTTGGTGTTTAATTTCGTTTGTGAATCTTAACATACCTACTCATTTTCTCTGAGAGGAAAACTGTAATATTACTTCTGAGGACATAGGTACCTTAAACCAAAATATGAAAAGAGGAGAATTTCTGAAGTCACTCACCAGTCACATGGACACAATTTAAATGGGGATGCTTATTTTAAACAAACTTAGGACAATATGGCAGATAAACTGTTTATCATATGACAAGTTTATACAAATAAGGAACATTTGTGGTATTGCCAAAGGACATGATCAGTAAGTAGGTAATTCCCTAAAGAGGAAATACATATAGCCAATATAGCAGATGAGACAAAAAATGTCATTCTTACTAATGATCATAAGAAAAATCCAAACAAGATATAATTTCTAAGTTACTGAATTAGTTAAGATTTAAATAATAAAAGTAGTCACTGAAAATGTAATAAGAGGTACTCTCATACATAGGTGGGATGTGTTTGACTTGTCAAAACATTTCTGGAAACCATCATAGCAATGTTACTAAGGTTTACATTTACCCGGTATTGGACTGTGAGCCAGACTGGGCAAAGTACCTTATATGTATATTACCTAGTAGGATATTTGCTTTAAGGGGCTTAGAAAGTGTATGTACCCTTGAACATGGTAATTCCATTTTAATACTCCAATTATAAGGAAATAATTAGAAACTGGATAGGCAGAACATATTTATTAATACTTATATTATTATGATTTACTAAAGCATTATTATTATTCCAGTTTCCATTCCCCAGTACTATAATCAAGACAGGCGGCTTCCAAATAATGGACAAATTACTTTTTGAAAGGGATCTTAAAATTAGTCAACACAGTTGCTATTCAACTATTTCAGAGTTTTGTAAATGTCATGTTTTTTCTGATTGGCTCCTGGTTTCAGCAAACCTAATTGAAACCTAATTGGGTTGGTATGTGAACTGCATCTCAACCCCTCCTCCTTATGTTCCCAGGAATGAGCCTAATGCTAATAAAGCTTCATTGTTTTCCTTTTTTTTTTTAAAGCCATTATTTGCAGTAAAAATTTTGAAGCAATGACCTAAATATAAGAGAATGATAAATTAGAATGTGCTCACTTATAAACAGAGTATTAATTAGCTATTCAAACAGTCCTTATATAGAGTTTTATGGCATGTTCATGGTATACTGTTTAGTGAAAACAAGTATGTAGAACCATATAAAAGATGTAAAAGTATGTTAAAACTGGAAAGATATATATGAACCTTACCAGTGTTTATATATGGATGCAGAAGTTATAGGCTGCTTGAATGTTATATCTTTATAAAAAGTTTTCAGCTATTCTAAAATGAAGCATGTATTCTTGTATTATCAGAAGAGTATAAATAGCCATTGTTCTGATTCATTTTGAAGCAAAGTCTCACTCTGTCACCCAGGGTGTAGCAATCATGGCTCACTGCAGCCTCAAACTCAGGCTCTAGCCATCCTCCTGCCTTACCATTCCCAGTAACTAGGACTATCGGTATGTGCTACCAGGCCTGGCTAAATTTATTTTTAGTTTTTTTGTAGAGACAGGTCTTTGTTGTCCAGGCCTTTTGTTTTAATTTTAAATGAAATTCTCCAGAGTTTACAAACAAATGAAATGGAATTTTTTTCTCTTCATTTTATCAACCATATCCTGTTGTTCATCAGACCCTTTAGAACTTTTGTCACTTTGAATTTTTTTTCTACTTCCCACTTGCATTGCGTTCCTACTGCTACTGTTTAGTTTGGGCCTTCATCAATTCAAATCAAAATTATCAGCAGCAGGTTTTGTTTTCTTCTTTCTTGGCTGCTTTTAGTTAGATTTTCCTTGTTCTAGTCTACAGTGCCACCAGAGCATAGCTTCTTTATTATCATTTTTAGGGCAGTAGTCCAGAATCCCTCTTTTGATTATTGCCTCAAGTCTGAACTCATTGATCTGACTTTGTGTCTTCCATTAGTTGGTCTCATTTTTGTTTACATGGTTTTCTTTTTTGAACTCCTTTTTCTATCAACCTATACCACCTTCTGTTGTCTTCTGTAGCTTTCACTGCCACTAGGGTCTCACTAAGGTCTTACCCCTGTTACTCTAATACAGAAAGACTTGGCAGTGTTTGGAGACATTTTTGATTGTTGTACCTCAAGCTGGGAAGTATAGAGAGATGCCACTGGTATCTAATAATTGGTGGAGGCCAGGGATGTTGCCAGACTTCCTATAATGCACAGACATTCCTCCACAACAAGGAATTATCTGGCCCAAAAGTCAGTAGTGCAGAGGTTGAAAAACCCTGCCAGTATAACAGGCTGTAACAGACTACTGAAAATTCAGCAACTACTGTTTCATAGAATTTCATTATGGTTCCTAGTTTCAATATAGTGCTAAGTTAACACATTCAATAGGACTTCAGTGCATAATTATTCCTTTGTTTTATGTCTGATTTCTCCCTGCTCAGGACCTGTTACTATGACTAGTGTACACCCCCCAATACGTTCACCTAGTGCCTCCAGCGTTGGAAGCCGAGGAAGGTAAACTGACTAAACCGTATTTTCTAGTACATAAAATCTCTAACTAGATTTCTATTGCCAGTGTTCAACATGTTTTGATACTCAATATATTTTGAACAATTTCTTCTATTTTTAATTAAAATTTTAATGACTATTTTAAGTTAATAAATTAGTTAAGAGATTAAAGTACAAATTTACCTTTGAAGATAGAAGAATATATGTTGAAAATAAGAAATGTCTGATATTCACATAATAGCAAGGAAAACATAAAAATGAATAGATATAACACAGTATATTATATGGAAACACAAACTTAGGAACAAGATAGTTTTATGCTAATTTGATCTCATGATGAAAAATTGATTCTACTTTAAAATAAATAAATGCGCAGTTATTGAAATTCTGTTTTCAGCAGCTGCTCTTCCTTCCCTGCATTATGCCTAAAAATTCCTCCTAGCTAGTGAACCCAATTCTTACTTTCTTAATCATGTGGCAGAATTGTTTCAGGGAGAAAAGTTTGCCTTTAATCCCATGAGAACATAGGGAATATCTGTAAAAGGTTTTTGTCCCATTACCTTCTTTAAATAACATTGTTTAAATAAATGATTATTTCATTGTCTTTAGACACTGACAAAGTGTTAATGTGAGCCTAGAGTTTACTTTGCTGCTGACTAAAGAAGGAAATGAGAAAGCCTAAAATCAAATGCCAGTTCTAAGATATTAAATCTGGTTGCCTAATTGTAAAGCCTCAGTTTTTAAAAAAATTTAGGTTTATTGAAATATCTTTCCAGATGTTTAACTATTTAAATAGGTTAATATATAAAACATTTTTATCATAAATGACACTCAGAGCAGTTACATTTCAGTTATGTAGCATTAGTTCCTGATGTAATTCTTGTTGTAAAAATACAGTATTATTTTAGAAAGTTGTTGTTATACTTTTTTATGAGGTATTTAGCTTCACATTCTTAGATGGTTTTTTCTTCTCTTTCATACTTATAGCTCTGGCTCTTCCAGCAAACCAGCAGGAGCTGATTCGACACACAAAGTCCCAGTGGTAATGTTGGAGCCAATTCGAATAAAACAAGAAAACAGTGGACCACCTGAAAATTATGATTTCCCTGTTGTTATAGTGAAGCAAGAATCAGATGAAGAATCCAGGACTCAAAATGTAATTATATGAAGGCTTGCAATACTATTCCTATGCATGGTGGGCAGGGTGAGAGAAACTTTTAAATAGCTCTTAGGAGGGTTTTTTTTTTTTGTAATGTTATATTAAACTCTCAGTAAATTAAAAAGCAAAGATGGAAAAACAGAAAGGTTTTTAAAAACCTGAGGCTCAAATATGGAACCTGGAAAGTTGAAAATGAGATATTCTCTAACCAGTTTTATACCCAGGCAAATTATTAATCAGACATGAAAATACATTTTTGTTCAATTTCTTAAAATAATTCTTCTGTACTCATTCTCACAAAGATAATTGATGATATGAATCATCAAAAATATAGTAAAACAAGAAAGAGGAAGATATAAGATCCCAAAAATGGAATCTGACACAGAAGAAAAGGGCAAGCCCCAGTACAGCAGCAGCAGCAGCTTGTGCAGTACAGTCTGTAGCAGGAAGACATAGGACTCAAAGGGATATATCTAAAGGGGGAAAAAGACTTCAACAGTATTGAGAATCTCCTATTGTAGATTGTGAGAATGACATAGAAATATGTACCTAGAAAAACAAGCAACTGAAAAAATAAGGTAATTACTGAGTCTTAGTGAAAGAAGAAGTTTACAAAAAAAAAATGTCATAGTACATTTTTGGGGTCTGCAGTGAACAATATTTACATAGTCATAATGAAATAAACAAACACCAGAGTACAAATGTAACTAGAACTGTGACACAATCAGGATATAAACTGAATATGCATTTAACCAAAAATTGTGATTTTTCAGAATACTTAACCAGTACAAATTCTGGTCAGTTGGAATAGATACTGGCAATAAACAGTTATACTGGCACCTACCAACTAAAAAATCAATGCTTCATAAAAATGATGTTAAAAAGATGGGGTGAATGGTGGTGGTGGCTTTGTGTACGTATAAATGGAAGGAGAACGAGGTGGGAAAATCAGGATGTAAAAACCTAATCTCTTGATCTTCTACTAGTAAGGATCATAGATGTATTGCAATTTTTAACAATCATTTTGTTTAGAAATATGGAGGTAAACGGCAGAAGAAAAAGCTAGATTTGAAAATAGTACTTCAAAGGAATGAGTGCTTTAACTATATCTACAGTTATTACTTTGAAATTTTTGAAAACATATTTGAAGGAGATAATTTTTGTTATTGATTTGAAATTCTTGCCATCCTGGGCTCCAACAGAAAATTTAGATTCATCTTACAACTTTTCTATCTTAGGTATAAGTTGAATGAACAGTTCCAGTGAAGTATATTATAGGTCATGTGGTTGATTTTCCACCCTCCCCACCCATTTTCTAATTTCTGTAGCCATCAGCAGAGTCAAAGATTTTTTTTATATCTTGATATTTTTTAGTAGAGGTCCATGTCTTCTATACCAGTTAGCAGTAAACATATACTATTCTCATTAAGATTCTTTTGAAGCAGCCAGGTGCTCATTACAGAGTGGTTTATAATTCAGAATTGCAGTAGTGATAAAAAATTTTTTTTAATCTACTGCAGGCCAATTATCCAAGAAGCATACTCACCTCCCTGCTCTTAAATAGCAGTCAGAGCTCTACTTCTGAGGAGACTGTGCTAAGATCAGATGCCCCTGATAGTACAGGAGATCAACCTGGACTTCACCAGGAGAATTCCTCGAATGGAAAGTCTGAGTGGCTGGATCCTTCCCAGAAGTCACCCCTTCACGTTGGAGAGACAAGGAAAGAAGATGACCCAAATGAGGACTGGTGTGCAGTTTGTCAAAATGGAGGGGAACTCCTGTGCTGTGAAAAGTGCCCCAAAGTATTCCATCTTTCTTGTCATGTGCCCACATTGACAAATTTTCCAAGGTAAGATAGTACTTTCCTTCCCACGTTGTTTTACTATAAACTTTTGAAAATTATTTTAACAGAAAGCCTTTGTAAAAACTTAAATTCCACTTGGCACAAATGTATATTCCAAAATCCAAATGAATAGTCTAGGGTTTCCCATACCCTACCACTTACTCCTTGTGCTTCTCTCCAAAAATTAATCATTCAGCCTGAGCAACATAGGGAGACCCTGTCTCTACAAATAACTTAAAAAACTAGCCAGGTGTGGTAGTACATGCCTATAGTCCCAGCTGCTCAGGAGGCTGAGGTGGGAGGATTGGTTGAGCCTGGGAGGTTGAGGCTGCAGTGAACTGTGATTGCACCATTGCACTCCACACTGGGCAACAGAGCAAGACCCTCTCCCTAGTCAATATGAGGAGGAAAAAAAAAAAAAAAAAAAAAAAACACGTCCTTTAAATCATCACAGGGGGTCACCATAAGGAATAATGTCTTTATGCATAACAGCTACCACAGTTTATTACATATTTTTGCCAGGCACCAAAATATCATTTATAAGTAATTCAAGTAAATTCTCAAACCCTGTGGCATGATGATGATCATCAGCATGACCAAGATGGTTAAGAGCCAATGGGTTGATCTCTCAGTTCTTTGAAGGCTGTAGTTTTGAAAATTTAATTTTATAAACTTAGAGTAACAGGAACAGTACAAAGAGCTTTGCTGATTCCTGAATCCTTTGGGGGACAAATTCAATTATGCCCTAGATATGTGAGCCCTAGATTAATGTGTTAATTTATTTAGGTGTTTTTTTTCCCATATATGTATCTCATGCCTTCTTAACTAGATTTTGATATTAACTTAGGGCCTTGCATTATATTTCTGCTGTTTCCTTTCAGCATGGTGCAGTATACCTAGTAGGTATGTGGTAAATGCTCAATGATTAAAATTCATGCCAAATAAACAACTCTGTATCATAGATATAATGGAGGAGGTGGGAAAGGGAAATAGTGAAGAGAGGAAATGATGCATTAGGAATTCAAAAGTACATTGTCCCCAACAGTGGAGAGTGGATTTGCACTTTCTGCCGAGACTTATCTAAACCAGAAGTTGAATATGATTGTGATGCTCCCAGTCACAACTCAGAAAAAAGGAAAACTGAAGGCCTTGTTAAATTAACGCCTATAGATAAAAGGGTAAGTCTTTTAGACAATTTTTTTGGTAAGATCCATTATTATATTGTAGTGCAATATTTTACTGTGGTGCCTTTCATCAAAGAGGTGTATATCCAATCAGATTTTATACTGATCCTCTTATTTAGGTGTATTTTTTTTCACAAAGGTATATGAATCTTACAAACTTTCTTTAAATTAAAAAAAAAAATCATAGAATTATGCATGTATTTTATAGAAGCTTATTGTACCTGAACAAAATGGAATATGTACCTTGACTTTTAAATTTAATCTACCTTAAGTAAATTTCTATTTTGTTTTATTTCTACCATAGATAAGTTTTTTCCTCAGGATTGCCAACAAGGAGCTGGGTTTTTTCTTCACTCTTCCTGGAAATAATTCCTTTTTTTTTTTTTTTTTTTTTTTTAACTGAATGGGACTAGGCTTATGCATCAAAGCCACCCGATATATTTAACTGTAAATAACATTTACAGCTACCCAGTCAACACTTTGTTACCAAAGAAACCCCTTTGCAAAATTATTAAGTAGAATAATAGTATGGAAGTTGTTATGCAAGAGGGCACATACCCATTCACTGCCAGTACTACTCAGTGTCTACTGGGATAAACCCATAAGCAGGGAAGTATGAATAGCAGAGCACATGGTTGGACCTTCTACATGCAGAGAGGTGCCTTAAGTCTAGATGCACATTGAAAAGGTTCCACCTCCCGTTCTCCTAAGAGACATGGGTTCTTCCTTTATTGACTATTAGTAATTTATAATAGACTGGGGCAATAAGTATAAATTTATTGTTGGAGAACTTGAAATGGGTTTATAAGTGATACTGTCTTAGTACATTTAATTACAGGGACTGTCAAATATCACATACACCCTAAATTGTCTAGTACAGTTCAGTTAATGACTGGGAAGGAGAAGAAAACCCCAAGAATCAATAATTTTGTATTCATCAGATTTTTTTAGTCTGACATTTTGGGGCCTCTGAGATTATTTAAAATAAGCCATGAATTGTTTTATAATATTTTATCTCAATTTTTATTTTTGCTTAGAAGTGTGAGCGCCTACTTTTATTTCTTTACTGCCATGAAATGAGCCTGGCTTTTCAAGACCCTGTTCCTCTAACTGTAAGTATTAATGTCAATTTGTGCATGTTCACACAGTGGAATGCTTTTTCTGGAATTTTGTTACGGGAATCTAGTTTAAATGCCATTTTTCAGTACTTTTTAATATCTCAATCTTAAAGCTTATTAATACATAGTGAATGCTTTGATCCTAAATAGATACACTTCAGTAAGTGGCCCAAAACTTGTATTCATTTCTCAGGTATTCTTTCTTCTTTTCTTACTTTACTTACTGTTCTCTGGGATGTTTGGGATGATTTCTGTTAATCGTATCCCAGGAGTTTTAGGCATGTTTCCGAAGCTGTTGGAAAAAGAACTTTGTTTGAAATAAAGACATCATCCATCTCTCCCAGCAAAATTTTCTATATTTTTATTTATAGGTCCAGACTTCAAGTAAATAAGTAGACTTTAAAAATACAAAAAAGTTGAGGAAGGGTGTGTGTGTGTGTACACACACTATTGACTTCAAAACAGTTCATAATGAAAGTTTGATGTGACTTTAACACAAATTTTAGAGTACTGGAAAGGGCCTAGTACCTGCCTCCCCCACCCCCCAAAAAAAAAAAAAAAAAAAAAAAAACTTCTATAATGCCTGAAATTCCTTTTAAAATTTAATAAATTTGTTCTACAGGTTGGTAAATCTCAAAAATTAATCCCAAGTTAGAAGAAGAAAACCAGCTCAGTAAATAAATTCAGCTGATAAATAGCTTCTTTCTTAAGAACAGGTTTTGAGAACTGGATATAGGATATAAATACTTCCAGGGAGAAGGATCTTTTGTACCCAAAAGAGGCAGTGTAAAGAAGTTAAGAGTGGCTTGAAACAACAGTACCAACTTGAAAATGTAACCTTGAATTGCGCTTTTTATTATCTTGGCTTCCATTTATGTTAATATCAACAACAGTGACAAAGTAGCCCCCTTTTTCTTAATAAATATCATCTCATTTAATCTCTACAAAATACTGTGCGTTTGGTAGGATTATCCCTATTTGGAATATGAAGAAACTAAGGTTCAGCGAGGTTAAGTAACTTACCAGGATCATGATACTGAGCAGCAGAGCCGGGGATTAAACCCAGATCCAAAGTCCTTCCTCTTTACCACTTGCTATAGTATATGCAGCAAAAACATGTCAGATTCTACTAGAAATGATACTCTCTAGTAATTGCTTTTTATTTAATAATGAACAAGGAAAACCTAGATGATTTAAGAGAGAATATGTGAAGATAATTTTTTTTATTAAAATAATTGGGGCTTGGCACAGTGGCTTATGTTTATAATCCCAGCACTTTGGGAGGCCAAGGCAGGCAGGTTGCTTGAACCCAGGAGTTTGAGACCTGCCTGGGCAACATGGCAAAACTCTGTCTCTACAAGAAAAAAATTAGCCTGGTATATTAGTGCATGCCTGTAACCCCAGCTACACAGGAGGCTGAGGTAAGAGGTTGCTTGAGCCCAGGAGGCAAAGTTTGCAGTGAGCTGAGATTGTGCCACTGTACCCCAGCCTGGGTGACAGAGAGAGACCCTGTCTCAAAAATAATTGGTTAAACTTTTTGGGAAAAAGTCACACAAACCTTTACCATTGTGTGGTAGGTGCAGTGCACACTTGTAAACACTGTTAAATGTGTTTCTTTACTAATGACAAATAGCACAGAGAAGAGCAATGAGAACATTCCAAATAAGCACATCTTATAGAATGTATTTAGGACAATGTAGAATTCAGCTATTTGTATTATAGCATCTCATTTTATTTTGAAAGGTGCCTGATTATTACAAAATAATTAAAAATCCAATGGATTTGTCAACCATCAAGAAGAGACTACAAGAAGATTATTCCATGTACTCAAAACCTGAAGATTTTGTAGCTGATTTTAGATTGATCTTTCAAAACTGTGCTGAATTCAATGAGGTGAGGCTGGGGTGGGGAGGGGAGGGGATGGGATGGGGCAGGAAGGAATAGCAGTGTGAAAATCATTTTACACTAAACACCTTGTCAACATTGAGGATACCAAGAGGTCTGTGTTAGAATAAATTTCTAATTTTTCAGGTCAGGGAATGCAGGGGAGAATTCAGATGACTTTACCCACATTTATATTCAAAGGTTTATTAGATGGTGATTGAAATGCAAATCACAGCCTATAACTGAAAGACAAAATATTTTTCTCTGACCTAGAAACATTTTTTATCATTCCCACCTTTATTTCTTATTTTTTGTGTTGATCTTGAAATACTAAGGATGTGGTCCAAATAGCTGTAATTTAAAACTTTCTCATCTGTCAGTTCATGTAAACATCTGTCAGACAGAACACTTTTGCTGCTGGCGGTTCTGTTTGTTAACTCATTCTAAGTACTACATATTTCATTTAGTTTGTTCTAGAAATACCTGGTTCATGATCCTATGGTTACGGCATCTTAACTGATCTATCTTTGGCAATACAGTCCTACCATTACCACCTTCTTTTGGAATAAGCCAGATCTTTTAGAATAAATAAGTCAGTCTTTTATTTTAGCTCACCTTCTGTAGACTTTGCCTAGTCCTAGACTATTTATTTCAATGACTATGCATTTCAAATGAGCTATACTCTTCAAAACAGCTCATTAATATGTACAATCTCAGAAGCCAAAAGTGTGATTTATTCCTTGTTTTACTCATATTTTTATTTTTACCTAACAGCCTGATTCAGAAGTAGCTAATGCTGGTATAAAACTTGAAAATTATTTTGAAGAACTTCTAAAGAACCTCTATCCAGAAAAAAGATTTCCTAAACCAGAATTCAGGAATGAATCAGAAGATAATAAATACAGTGATGATTCAGATGATGACTTTGTACAGCCCCGAAAGAAACGCCTCAAAAGCATTGAAGAACGCCAGTTGCTTAAATAATATGCAGCACCACTGGCTTGTGCTGGTTTTTAGATTTTTTTGTTTTCAATAAACATTTGTCAGTAATTTAACATCACTACAAAGAAGAGTTTGTGACTACTCTGATCTCTGTTTTGGCCATTTCCTAGACTTTGATTTCCTTAATAACCCATTTTTGTTAACCTCTTATCACTAAGAAAAAGAATAAAGAAGGAAATGAATGGAAGAAAGAACATGGAGGGAAGGCAGAAGGGATGGAAGAAGGAAGCATTGAATACAAAGACATTCTTCCCACTTCTTGGATTTTTAAACTACAATCTGGAGCGATGGCTACTGTAGAAAGGAAATAGACTTTGTATGAACTCTTAAGTTGAAAAGTATATGTGGTTTGGATGTGTGCGCTAATTCAGTTTTAGAAATACCACTACCCGTGAAGTACATGGCCTGACCATATGGGTTAGGCGTAGTATACTGAAGAACAGTACTCCACAAACGTGGGTGGTAACAAGAGTTCCATCCCAGGAGGCCAACCGGTGCAACAGAAGGGTAGATTAGATGCTATTAAGAAGGCACCTAATAGTACATTATGTAAGAGGGCAACTGTATTAAAGAAAAATCAGGAAAACAAACATTTGATGTTTTTGTTTTTATCTTGTCTATAGAGGTATTGGTATAGCAGGTTTTCAAGGCCATTTTTCATACCTTTCTAGATCTAGATTTTCAACTTCTTCCACTGAGGGAAGTATACATGTTTGGTTTTGCTGTGTGTCTATGTGTGGTTTAACTATACAGGTGATCCTTTTACAACAGGCTCCTTGTTTGCAGTATAGCTTTTAGTGGAACTACCCAAAATATAAATACAGCAGTGTGCACTGTATTTGATGTGAGGTTTCTTCATCATATACCCTACTGGGCATTAAATATAAGTTCCTCTAAAAGGGACTCGCTTTTGTGGTTTTCATCTGTCTATAATTTGGAATGAAAACGCGTTGTGGGATTTTGGGAACAGGCAGTTGGGGGAAATAGTGAATTTTTTTTTTCCTGAAGCATCTATCAACCATGTTTTTCTTTCAAGAGTCAGAACATCACATTTAGTCTTTGATCTGACTTAATTCTGATTTTCCTGATAGAGATATAAAAGACCTATATTCTGAGGACAAGCATATTCTTAATGGGCCAGACCTAGCCAGTTCAACTGATACAAATTTATTCCTTTTACTTGTTCAGTGTTTTTTTTAGGATCAGATGAAATGTCAAAGAAAGAAACCAGATTAAGATAGAAAATTGCTGTGCCATACACTAATCCAGCATTTGACAAAACACCTATTTTTAGTTTGCCAAAGTTAATTTTCCTTTATAAATCATTAACTGGAGTAAATTTGTCTCCTTAGATGATAGAATAAAAAGAGCTGACTTGAAAGAAGGCTATTATTTGCATTATATCACCCCCCATAAATTCAGCATAGACGACTTGGTTTTATCTACATGGCTTTACTTAAAGTGGAAAGTGTTCTGTGGCTAATTCATTGGGTTTTCAGGTATTGCTAAAGGTAAAATACAAAAAGAAAACTTGTTAGCAATAGCTTCCCATTTTTTATATATAGGTCTCAATCATAATATGTCAATTATATATTGTTAAAAAGTCCTAATCACTTTTCCAGATGTGTGTTACATGGTAATGTTTGTCACTATTTTAAAGATGCATTTGACATTTGTTCTCCAAAGAGTGCTGGAATGGATTTTGGTAACTGTGCATACACCTTTTGTCTGTCTTTGCTCTAGGATTTTATTTTTAGCACAGCAGCTGTCGCGCTTTTGCTAATAAGTTATTGGTATCTTAGAATACTGTTCGTCTGACAGTTTGTTCTTCCATACTTGTCTCCTGAGTTAAAACAGCAATGCAGATAAATTATCTTGAGAGTCATCACAAAGGGAGTTAGAACTTGTGAGAGTAAAACTATAATTTCCTAATGAACCCCAAACTGTCACTATTACATTCAGTGCCATATTTACCTTTTAAAACAGTATTTGTTTCTCCCTAACAATCTTTGGCTGAATGAAAGGCAGAACCATATTTGGTCATACATAATTAATAATATTAAAAGTAAAGGTTTTGGGGCCAGATGCAGTGGCTCACACCTGTAATCCCACCAGCACTTTGGGAGGCCAAGGTGGGCAGATCACAACGTCAGGAGTTTGAGACCAGTCTGGCCAACGTGGTGAAATCCCGTCTCTACAACAAATATAAAAATTAGCCAGGCATGGTGGCCCCCACCTGTAATCCCAGCTACACAGGAGGCTGAAGCAGGAGAATCATTTGACCCAGGAGGCGGAGGTTGCAGTGACCCAAGATCTCACCATCATACTCCAGCCTGAGCAACAGAGACTCGGTCTCAAAAAAAAAAAAAAAAAAAAAAAAAAAAAAGTAAAGGTCTTGGGTTTCTCTCTGTAAATAGCCCTTGTGTAATGGTCTTTAGATTACTATCCATTGACTTTATTACAAGTACCTGTGTTCCCAGGTGGATCTCATCCTTAAATTCTATTCGAATAGAAGTAAACTATAAAATGAGACTAACTATAACCCACACTCATTTATCAAGCATTCCTCCAAAAGTTCAGTGCGATTTAGGTAAACCTGACCTGAACTTGTACACTCTGTATCTTTGACCGTAAACTCTGGGAGATTTCACCCTGGATTTGAGACCAGGAGCCCAGTGGGCCCCCATTGCTGAATGTTACCACACCTTTGGCTAGGGCTTATGAATGAGCAGACCACGTGGGAGCTAGGATTTACTCAGTTCCACCTCACTGATGATAGCTTTTCTAGGTGCCAAGCAACTGACTTTCCTGCAAGAAGGAGACCCAGGTATTCAACCAGTGACATATACGGCTATGGCAAAATGAACAGATGTAGACCATATTGAATACAGACTACATTTTAGATCAGTATCTGGCATTGCAATCATTTTTTCTTTTGAATTAACATGCCCTGCTTGTCTTTTCTGAATGGAAGGGTAGGAAAGTGGAAGATACTAAAAGAAAAGAAAAATGTGGCCGGGCATGGTGGCTCACGCCTGTAATCCAAGCACTTTGGAGGTCAAGACCAGCCTGACCAACATGGTGAAACCCCGTCTTAAAAAAAAAAAAAAAAAAAAAAAAATGGAAAGGAAAATGTCCTCTCATCGTGGTAGTTTTACTTTCTTTTCTAAGCTAAAGAACTGGCTTTACTACTACTATATTTTACTACCACACAGTAGTACAGATGTAGTATAACTTGATTAGTAATGCTTTCAAAAAGGTTACCTCCATAGTCAAAAGGGTGAGTATACAGCCGATTGCTCCATTTATGAAACTGCATTTCAATATCCTATGTTCTTCCTGTGCTTAGACACATACATTTGAGTTCCAAGGAGGGACAGTGAAAACAGGAACGCCTCCTTTTGCTGAGCTGTGGTCCAAATTCATGTGAATCCCAAAAGTCAGTTGCTGCATACAAACAAAAGGTTTTAGGTTTAAACTGAAGATCTAATCATTTTATGGTTTATATGTATTTGTTATGAGAGAAATTGAGTGATCTGATTGACCATTAAAATTACCATGCCAGCTCATATCTGTAATCTCAGCACTTTGGGAAGCCGAGGCAGATGGACCACCTGAGGTCAGAAGTTCAAGACCAGCCTGGCCAACATGGTGAAAATCCGTCTAAACTAAAAATATCAAAAAAATAGCTGGATGTGGTGGTGGGCACCTGTCATCCCAGCTACTTCGGGAGGCTGAGGCAGGAGAATTGCTTGAACTTGGAAGGTGGAGGTTGCAGTGAGCCAAGATCACACACCATTGCACTCCAGCCTGGGCGACAAGGACAAAACTGTCTCAAAACATTATATGGTGACCATGAGTTCAGCCATTTAATTTCTTATTGAAATTGAGCTCCTCCTTTTAAATAACCATGTACATATTTTAAAAAGTATTTTATAGCCCTAAGTGAATTAATAGTCGATGTCTTTTTATAAACGTTATTGCATATTCATCTTGGATGTGAATTTACTGTCATAATTCACATGCTGGTGTCATGTTTCTGAGTGAGAATAATGCTAGCCAATCAGATCACAGATCTTTCTCCATGAAGGTTTTACTTACTGTGAAGGACATCTGAAACAGTATTTTTGTTTTTAATTTTTGGGGGCAGATTGGCGCTTTGGTTTTAATAAAAATTAACTTTGATGGATTTTTACTGCGACCATTTTACCACAAGGATTTTTTTAAGGAAAAATTACTGAATGTTACTTCAGCAGAGTTCTAACTACTTTGAGTCTCCATTACTACCTCTGTCGTTCCTCCAGATGTAACATGGATACAAACAGGGGCAAGCTACCAGTCCATAAATAGCTGTAACAGGAAAACAGTTTTTAAAATTCTAACAGATGTATTTCACCAGCCTTAAAAGATTTTTTAAAAAAAGTCTGATAGAAAGGAAAGCCAGGGACAAATATCTTGGGATTATTCTGCCTCACACCAGCCACTCCCAGAGTAGGAGAACCAAAGATGCCATGAGAACTTCTACTTGTCTGGAACTCATTTGGGGAAGTGGGAAAGACATGGAGTGGGGACTTTTGGAAGTCATTTAAATATTTTAGCTATGTTAATTCCACTTACAAAGTTTGAAAAATTTTGATTCTCAATTTCTGAGAATTACTTTTTTTTTTTTTTTGAGACAGAGTCTCGCTCTGTCACCAGGCGCCAGGCTGGAGCGCATGGTGCAATCTCGGCTCACTGCAACCTCCGCCTCTCAGGTTCAAGCAATTCTCCTGCCTCAGCCTCCCAAGCAGCTAGGACTACAGACACGCGCCACCACACCCAGCTAATTTTTTATATTTTTAGTAGAGACGGATTTTACTACGTTGGCCAGGATGGTCTTGATCTCTTGACCACCGCACTCAACCCAAGTTGTTCTTAGCAAGAAAGAACAACAAACTAGGCCAGTAAGTGCCAGATTTTGACAGTGATGCTGGTTATCTGACTGGTCCTATTAGGGATTCACTAATAAGAATGTATGTTAAGAAAACCCAAAGTAAGGCCGGGCGCGGTGGCTCACGCCTGTAATCCCAGCACTTTGGGAGGCCGAGGTGGGTGGATCACGAGGTCAAGAGATCGAGACCATCCTGGTCAACACGGTGAAACCCCGTCTCTACTAAAACTACAAAAAATTAGCTGGGCATGGTGGCACGTGCCTGTAATCCCAGCTACTCAGGAGGCTGAGGCAGGAGAATTGCCTGAACCCAGGAGGCGGAGGTTGCGGTGAGCCGACATCGCGCCATTGCACTCCAGTCTGGGTAGCAAGGGGGAAATTTGGAATAAAAAAAAAAAAAAAAAAAAAAAAAGAAAAAAAAGAAAGAAAACCCAAAGTACAAGCTGAGTGTGGTGGCTCACGCCTGTAATCCCAGCACTTTGGGAGGCCGAGGCAGGTGGATCACAAGGTCAGGGTTTTGAGACTAATCTAGCCAACATAGTGAAACCTCGTCTCTACTAAAAATACAAAAAAAGGCCGGGCGCGGTGGCTCAAGCCTGTAATCCCAGCACTTTGGGAGGCCGAGGCGGGTGGATCACGAGGTCAAGAGATCAAGACCATCCTGGTCAACACGGTGAAACCCCGTCTCTACTAAAACTACAAAAAATTAGCTGGGCATGGTGGTGCATGCCTGTAATCCCAGCTACTCAGGAGGCTGAGGCAGGAGAATTGCCTGAACCCGGGAGGCGGAGGTTGCGGTGAGCCGAGATCGCGCCATTGCACTCCAGCCTGGGTAACAAGAGCGAAACTCTGCCTCAAAAAAAAAAAAAACAAAAAACAAAAAAACAAAAAAATTAGCTGGGTGTGGCGGTAATCTCAGCTACTCAGGAGGCTGAGGCACGAGAATCTCATGAACCCAGGGGGTGGACATTGCAGTAAGCCGAGATAGTGCCATTGCACTCCAGCCTGGGCAACGCTAGAAGACTCCATCTCAAAAGAAAAAAAATCCCAAAGTACAAAAAGTACAAAATATTTTGGCATTCATATTATAAAAGTAGTTTTTGCCATTATAGACTGTGCTTTAAAGAGACTATAACAAGGCTGAACAGCAATTAAGAGGGAAAACATAAATGCATAACCTATGCATAAATGCATAGACCTTAGTGGCTTTCATTCTACAGCATACATAACCTTAAGAGTACAGTGTGCACAGGTGTGATGCCTTGCATGGAGTGGTTTCCAAAACAAATAGCATGTAAGTAGAGGCATACCACAGAGATTGCAGCTTCAGATCCAGACCACTGCAATAAAGTAAATATCAAAAATGGTCACAAATAGTTCGGTTTCCCAGTGCTTTAGAAGTTATGTTTATACTGCAGCCTATTAAGTGTGCAATAGAATTATATCTAAAAAATGTACATACCTTAGCTTTCGCCAAATAGCTTCTCACATATCTTACTTTTGAAGTAATTCATTACTGAAAAGTGCTAATGATCATCTAAGTCTTCAGTGGGTCGATCTTTTGCTGATAGAGAGTCTGGCCTCAATATTGATGGCTGCTGACTGTTCAGAGTGGCAGTTGCTGAAGGCTGGGTGGCTGTGGCAATTTCTTAATGAAGTTTGCTGCATCAATTGACTCTTCCTTTCATGAAAGATTTATCTGTAGCACATGATACTGTTTGATAGCATTTGATCTACAGTAGAACGAATGTCTTTCAGAATTAGAGTCCATCTTCTCAAACTCTGCTACTGCTTTATCAACTAAGTTCATATAATATTCTAAATCCTTTGTTGTAATTTCAACAATGGTCACAGCAATTTCACCAGGAGTAGACTCTACTTCAAGAAACCACTTTCCTTGCTCACCCACAAGAAGCAAGTCCTCATCTGTTCAAGTTTGCGATTACAGCAATTCAGTCACATCTTTAGGCTCCACTTCTAGTTCTCTTGGTGTTCCCGTCATATCTGTAGTACCTTTCTTCACTGAAGTCTTTCTCATTCCTGAGTTATTCTGACTGCTTCCCATGTATCACAAACGTTCTTAATGGCATCTACAATGGTGAATTGTTTCCAGAAGGTTTTCTATTTACTTTGCCCAGATTCGTCAGAGGAATCACTATCAGTGGCAGCTATAGCGTTATGAAATGTATTTCTTAATAAGACTTGAAAGTCAAAATTACTTCTTGATCTATGGTCTGCATAATGGCTATTTTGTTAACAGGCATTAAATTATTGAGATCTTAGGTGACTAGGTACATTGTCAGTGAGCAGTAATGTTTCAGATGAAGTCCTTTCTTTTCAGTGGTAGGTCTCAACAACAGGCTTAAAAAATTAACCATCCCATAATCAGATAATTTTGTCATCTAAGCACTGCTCCATTTATAAAATAAAAGAATAGATTTAGTGTAATACTTAAGAGCCCTAGAATTTTCACAACAGTCAATGAGTATTGGCTTCACCTGCTGCATTAATCCCTAAGAAGAGAGCCTATTCTTTGAAGCCAGGCATTGACTTGTAACTGTAAAGTCCTAGTTGGCATCTTCTTCCAAACGAAGTCTGTTTCATCTACATGAAAATCTGTTTACTGTAACTACCATCAGTAATTTCAGCTAAATCTGAATAAGCTGCTGCTGTGTCTCTATTAGTTACTTGCTGCTTCAACTTGCGCTTGCCTTCATAGAGAGGTAGGGTCCTGCTCTATATTAGGTTTTGGCTTAAAGGAATGTTGTGGATAGTTTGACCTATCCAGACCAAACTTTTTCCACATTAGCAATAAGGCTGTTGTGCTTTCTTCTTATTTGTGTGTTTACTAAAGTAGTCCCCTTCAAGAACTTTGTGCATTCACGACTTAGCTGTTTGGCATAAGAGGCCTAGCTCTAAGCCTGTCTTAGCTTTCAACATGCCTTCCTCACTAAGCTTAATCATTTCTAGCTTTAGATTTAAAATGGAAAATGTGCAAGTCTTCCTTTCACTTGAACATTTACAGGCTATTGTAGGGTTATTTGGCCTAATTTCAATATTACTGAGTCTCAGGGGATAGGAAGGGCTAAGGAAAAGGAGAGAGAAGGGGGAACATCCAGTAGGCAAAGCTTCTTATATGAGTGTGGTTAGTGATACTCCCAAAACATAATAGTAGCGTCAAAGATCACCAATCACCGTAACAGATTACCAAAATATGACAAAGTGAGTATGTGCTGTTTGTAACAGTACAGTATATAGAAGCACAATAAAATACGGCATGCCTGTAATTACATGATGTAGGAAAGCCTGCTGCATTCATTAATCTCTATCAGAAGATTCAAAGATTCCCGCTATAAAAAAAATAAAATTAGAGATTGCGGATGTAAGGGGAAACAGTTTATTCCCTGCTTCTTGGTGATTATGTGTAATATTCTAATTTAAGCATTTTATGAATAGGCAATTTTTATCAAACTATGGAGGATATAAGTTACATAGGCTAATTTTAATTTGAACTTGGTGGCTATTCTAATTGGCTTGAAAGATTTAATGATGGGAAGTCGGTGGGGGAAAAAAAAAAAAGGAATTAATGATATTATCCCAGGTTCTTGCCTTAGCTACAAAATTTCAGTCCAAGTTTAGCTACAGACCTCATGGGAGAATATCAAATATAAGTTTATAATTTAGTATTTATTCATATAAAGGTTTACAGACTTGATTTCAAGGAAGAAAAGCCATCTTCTCCCCACCATCTCCCTCTCGCACCCCTTTCAAAGCTTAAATTATATTTTATAAAAGTACCTTATATATTGTCTCTTACGGAAGAGATCAATATCCAGTTACCCACCCCACTTCCGTAAAGCCTTATTTTTTAAAAAAGAAAAATCATAATCACTTTACTACTGAGTGACATACAGAAGTAAAACCAAGTTTTAAGTAATGTACCACAGTTCTGAAGATGGAAGTCATTTTTCTCGTCTGGTAGACGTAGCTTTGCAGATCTTCATTTAATTTGCTGGAAGAAAGTTATTTAATAGATCAGTAATGGACTTTTTAAAAATAGACATATATATATATATATATATATATTAGTAGAGACAGGGTTTCACCATATTGCCCATGCTGGTCTTGAACTCCTGACCTCAGGTGATTGACCTGCCTCATCCTCCTAAAGTGCTGGGATTACAGACATGAGCCACTGCACCTGGCCAATATTCTCTTTCTAGATGGTGTTTTTGGATTTTTAGTTTACCAGACTCGTTGAATCACAGTTTCGCAGGGTAGCTGTAACACAGAATCAACACCACTTGAAAACTATTGGCCAGGCTGGCTCATCCACATTATTAGGGTGCTGTGTTTGTGGCGTTGGAAGGAAGTTAACATTTTTGGCATGTTCTTACAAACATTTCTAGAAGATGTATTGGTATCAGGTGGTTTCATGTGGTAACCACTTGCAACACTGATTTAGGGGTGGAGGTATGGGTGTGTGTTTTAAGATTTGCTCAAAGACACATAGCCAGTTAGTGGCAGTCATCAAGGGATACAAGCCCAGACAACTGTATTGAACCTACTTGTTTGCTTAAAAGGCTGTCAACAATCTTGCAGAATCATTTCACCGTAGTGCTAAAACCAAGTCAACAGAAGACAAAAGTCTTCTAGGTGGATATGACTTGAATAGGATATTCTCAGACACCTTAGATGGTGAGTCAGATTTCTTTTTATATGTATCATTATTTGCAAAATTAAGTGATGCTAAATTCCTGTTCCCTTAGTGTTACAGTCTGGTTTAAATGCCAGCCCCACTACAATACTAGTGTACTCTTTTATACAAGTTACTCGACTTGTGCCTTAGTTTTCTCATTTGTATAAAGGATCTGATCATCTTTTTGCTTATGATTAAAAAGAAGCATATCAATTATCTAAGTCTCTGGCTTTAAGCATTCAATGAATGAATCACCTTTCTGAGTAAGGAACTAAAAGCCCTAAATTCACAATTATATAATAGATCATCTAATCTGATTTAAATGCATTATTACCTTAAAGATAAACTAGCCTTAAAGATAGACAAACTAGGCCAGGCTCGGTGGCCTACATCTATAACCCCAGCAGTTTGGGAGGCCAAGGTAGGTGGATCACTTGAGGTCAGAAGTTCAAGACCAGCTTGATCAACATGGTGTCAATATTAAAAATACAAATATTGGCCGGGCGCGGTGGCTCAAGCCTGTAATCCCAGCACTTTGGGAGGCCGAGGCGGGTGGATCACGAGGTTAAGAGATCGAGACCATCCTGGTCAACACGGTGAAACCCCGTCTCTACTAAAACTACAAAAAATTAGCTGGGCATGGTGGTGTGTGCCTGTAATCCCAGCTACTCAGGAGGCTGAGGCAGGAGAATTGCCTGAACCCAGGAGGCGGAGGTTGTGGTGAGCCGAGATCGCGCCATTGCACTCCAGCCTGGGTAACAAAAGCACAACTCCGTCTCAAAAAAAAAAAAAAAAATACAAATATTAGCCAGACGTGGTGGTATAGCTATGACTACAAAGGTTTCTCCTACTAGGTTAATAGTTGGAGGTAAGGCAAGATAATAAGGTTATTTATCTTAATCACAGCTACTTGGCAGGCTGAGGCAGGAGAATCACTTGAACCCAGGAGGCAGAGGGTGCAGTGAGCTGAGGTTGTGCCACTGCACTCCAGCCTGGGCCACAGAGCTAGACTGTTACAACAAAAGAAAAAAGACTAAGCCTTTAATACTCAATAGTGCCTTCCTTGTGTCTACTCAGAGAAACAAAACATATCGGTACCAAAACAAGTATGAATGCATATAAGGTTTACTATGAGTAGGACATGGCAGACAGGACAAGTAACATTCAGCCACAGAAGCATCATGACCACGGCCTCAGGGAGAGATGGCAGCTCAGGGTCAACTAAACTGTGTGACCAGTCACCTAACCCAACTCTTCTCCCCCTTCCCCATAAGCACACACACATGCCCTTCTATGCCAGCTACAAGCTTTGTGTTGAAGGCAGGAAAACGTCAGACCCACCACCTGTACTTGGATGTGACCATCCTCCACTGAATCCAACCATAAGGGTAGGGGTAGGAGAGGCCCTCTCTTCAACCTGGAGCCTGGAAGCATGCCTTATACTTTTGAGGGGTGTTTTTTCTTTTTAATGTACTTTGCAAAATAGAGTGAGCATTCAGTGCTGCTGTTAGTATTGAATGGTGACTGGTGCAGCATTCAAGCTTCTGACTCAGTTCTTCCCACAGGGACCAGAGGTGAATGAAGCTGGGCCAACACTGAAATCATGTGGTCCCAAGGGCAACACAAATAGCTGTTGCAGCTCTGCCAGCCATTTTCAGCTCTGCAGCAAGGCTTACATCCAGAGAGAAAAGTGGGAGGGGGTCAGTCGCGGTGGCTCATGCCTGTAATCCCAGCACTTTGGGAGGCCAAGCGGGCAGATCACGAGGTTAAGAGATCTAGACCATCCTGGCCAACATGGTGAAACCCTGTCTCTACTAAAAATACAAAAATTAGCCGGGCGTGGTGGCACGCGTCTGTGTTCCCAGCTGCTCGGGAGGGTGAGGTGGAAGAATCGCTTGAACCCAGGAGGCGGAAGTTGCAGTGAGCCGAGATTCCGCCACTGCACTCCAGCCAGATGACAGAGCAAGACTCCATTTCAAAAAAAAAAAAAAGAAAAGAAAAGAAAAGTGGGAAGGGTAGAATCCTGAGGCCTCAACAACTGTCATTAGAAAAAGAAGTTATTGCTGGGCACAGTGGCTCACACCTGTAATCCCAGCACTTTGGGAGGCTGAGGTGGGTGGATCCCAAGGTCAGGAGTTCCAGACCAGCCTGGCCAACATGGTGAAACCCCATCTCTACTAAAATACAAAAAATCAGCCGGGCATAGTGGTGCATGCCTGTAGTCCCAGCTACTTGGAGGCTGAGGCAGGGGAATTACTTGAACCCGGGAGGCGGAGGTTGCAGTGAGCTGAGATCGCGCCACTGCACTCTAGCCTGGTGACAGGGTGAGACTTTGTCTCACAAATCAAACAAAAATTCTTGTTATTCAAACTACAACTTTACAGAAAGAAATCTGATATGAATTATTAGTTATTTTAACTAAAATGATGCTCAAAGCTATATGTGGAAAAAACTGCAGACTCAGTTTTTCTATTGAAAGCTGCTAAACATATACTGTGTTTAACACAAACACGGATATCACGTCTGCCAAAAAGAAGAATGCCCATATACCACATTCATTTCCCCTGGGCAAAAGCGGTAGTCAGAAAGACTTCAGAGTTCCCTGCACCACTCACCTGTAAGGCCCGTCCTTTGGTCTCAATGGGGAGAGTAAATGCAGAAATGGCGCATATAACACAGACAGATGAGAAAAGACACAGGGCCCCCAATATTGATGCACTCATAAGAACCTGCAAGTTACAAGAGAATTACTCAATTTATTGTGCTCCAGTCACTTCAAAACTCTTATTTATGTGAAAAGGAAAATACGGATTCACTTCACTAAGATGGTCCTTTGCAGCCATTCTGCAGGTTGTACCTTCCTGACAAATTGATTTATCTGAGCCAATCTGGTATAGTCATTTTGTGTGATTAGTTCAAGAGCAGGGACTTGGTGGCTCACGCCTGTAATCCCAGCACTTTGGGAGACCGAGGTGGATTACCTGACGTCGGGAGTTCGAGACCAGCCTGACCAACATGGAGAAGCCCCATCTCTACTAATAATACAAAATTGGCTGGGTATGGTGGCACATGACTGTAATCTCAGCTGCTCAGGAGGCTGAGGCAGGAGAATTGCTTGAACCCGGGAGGCAGAGGTTGCGGTGAGCTGAGATTGCACTACTGCACTCCAGCCTGGGCAACAAGAGCGAAACTCCATCTCAAAATTCTCCTGCATCAGCCTCCTGAGGAAAAAAAAAAAAAAGCAGGGACTGCATTAATACGCACTGGGCAGGTAAGACCTCTCTTGGCACCTGCCTGTCAGGCATCTCCAGAGCCAGGTTTTGGTATCTGGAGAAGACGGGGGATGGGCCCATTTTCCCAACTCCTCTCTCATACCAGTTCAACTTGCTTAACTTCTAACTCTCACGTCATGCTCTATCCTCTCTCTGCCAAATATCCCTTTCTCTTTAGTCCAGACAGCATAAAACAGGCAAAAGTTCTTTTTGGAAGAGATGTTATGTCAGCATCTCTGAAAGAATTACTGATGTGTCTTTCCTCCAGTTATGGAGTTGGGTGACAAACCTGTGTGACACCAAAACTCTTTGGTGTCCATTTTTCCACAGTAAGTGGGTTTCTGTCCATCTGTGTACATTCTTTGGCCTGGACCTTTCCACTCAGATACTGACTAATTCAGACACTACGTCTCATACTTCAGTTTCTCTTGGTCTGTGTTCTTGACAGTTCTCCACTAATCTCACGACAATAGAGTATGAAGAGGTTAACCAGCAGCAAAACTCTCTAGAATCACAGAATAACATAATTAAGAAAGGCCTAGAAACTATCTGGCTTAATACAATTTCTTCCCTTTACAGATGAGCCTAGACTAAGTGACTAGTCTCAGTAACTACTTGTCTAAAGCCAGATACAGATCCCCACGCACAGCCTAGTGTTACCACCACCATTTAGATTCCCTTATGGTACACAATTTGGGAGCCTACCTCCCATGTTTCAGGGCTGCTGGCTTCCAAAACACTAAATAATTCCACTCACCATGCAAACAGAACCCACAATATTAACCTCACTCATTATTTGGCAATTGACCTAGCAAGTGATAGATACTATGCTGATTTTCACTCCCAAAATAATTACAATTTTCCCCAAACAGGAGTTTGTATACCGTGTGTGTGTGTGTGTGTGTGTGTGTGTGTGTGTGTGTGTGGTGTGTGTGTGTGTTTACTGCTGGAAGTCTGGGAAGCAAGCTTAGAAAAGGGATAGAAAGCAAAAGGCCAGGCAGTTTGAACTAAGATCAGATCATGCCATAATCAGGCATGTGCCTAGATTCTGTCATTATTGCTACTTCTATTACTGGACACCAAAATTCTTGCCCCACCAGCATGAATCCTAAACTATCCCTACTTTACATCCTTACACCACATTTAAAGTCCTAAGTGGTGTCAGACCCTGATGGGCTGAGTTTAGGTCACATAACTGTGCTCCATCAGCCAGGGTCAGGGAGAATAACTGCCTAGGCTTTCTGGCTTCCCTGAAGCTTCATAACAAGACTTAACAATCCAGTAGATGTTACTAGATATTTTTTTTGATAAATTCTAAGTTTACTAAAGTCAGTTTCTATTGTTTATAAGCAAGAACTCTGAGTAATACCTGATTATAAGATTATAAAAATCATCTTGGAATTTTTTTTTAATGCAGATTTTCAGAGACCACTCCAGATTTACTGTATTAAAAGGAAAGAGATCTGTTGTTAATTTCTTCTTCTAGAAAGCAGTCCAGAAGAGGATAAAGAGAGACATCACACAACGACAAAAAGGTCAGTCCACTAAGAAGCTATACTAAAGGTTACACATCAAACAAAAGAGCTTCCAAATACATTCAGCAAAACCATTAGAAATAAAAGGAAAAAGACATCCACAAATAGTTGGAGACTTTAATACTCCTACCTCAACAATTGATCAAACTATTAGACAGCAAATCAGCATAGAACTTTATGACACCATCAAGCCAGGAGACCTAACTGACATTTGTAGGACAGTCCACTCAATAACAGCAAAATACATCTTCAGTTCACGTGCCCACTTAACATTCACCAAGATAAGCCATATCCAGGGCCATAAAACGAACCTCAACAGATTTAAAAGAATTGAAATCATTGTGTGTGTTCTTGTCCCAAAAGGATGTACAGCTAAGAACAGCTAACAGCAAAATCTCCAAACACTTCTAATGTTATCCATTCACCAAAGAAGTCTCAAGAAAAACTAAAAATACACGGAATGGAATGAAAACACGACATATTAAATTTACAGGACACAGCTAATAGGAACAAAAATAGAATATTAGGAATAAACTTTACAAGAAATGTATAGGAAAACTGTAACTCTACTAAGCACATAGAAAATCTATTTCAGTTCTTAGGAAAATATAATCTTGTAAAAATATAATCTTCTCCAAAACAATCTGTAATTCTAATAGAAATTAACATCCCAACAGGATCTTGAGAAAAAAATCTAAGGTTAACTTGGCCAGGCACAGAAGCTCGCAACTGCAGTCCCAGATACTTGGAAGGTTAAGGCAGGAGGATCACTTAAGGTCAGGAGTTAGAGGCCACAGTGTTCTATAATTGACCTGAGAATAGCTACTATAATTGTACTCCAACCTGAGCAATATAGCAAGAAAAATTAATAAGAGATATAGAAATGTCAAAAGACAAATTACAACAACATTTTAAAATAAACTGGATTCTTTATGTAGTAAAGCTAATTAGAAAGAATTACTATGTAAGAAAAATTAGGCAACTTCTGAAAACATGTGGGGGGTAGAGGGAGTCAGAGAGGTTACTGGCCTTGGAGGAATCAACGCTGCAATCATTAGCAGTGTAGTGTTGGTGCTGGAATAAAGAGACCAGTAAAGCAATGAGTCATAAAATAGATCCAAATATCTATGGACATTTGGTTTATTCTAACAGGGACGTGTTTAATCATTAGAGGGAGATGGACAAGGATGACTGATGGCCTCAGAATAACTAGCTGGGCATTTTGTGGCTTTTTAGAGCTAGATCCAGGCCAGGCACGGTGACTCAAACCTATAATCCCAGCACTTTGGGAGGCTGAGGCAGGAAGATCACAAGATCAGGAGTTTGAGACCAGCCTGACCAACATGGTGAAACCCCGTCTCTACTAAAAATACAAAAATTAGCTGGGTGTGGTGGCAGGTATCTGTAATCATAGCTACTCAGGAGGCTGAGGCAGGAGAATCGCTTGAACCTGGGAGGTGGAGGTTGCAGTGAGCCAAGATCATGCCATTGCACTCCAGCCTGGGTGACAGCACGAGACTCCATCTCAAAAAAAAAAAAAAAAAAAAAAAAAGAGAGAGAGAGAGAGAGAGAGAGCACATGCTAGATCCTTACTTCAGGCCTTATGCATAAATTATGAAAAAAATCAATGTAATGTGTTAGATGAAACACTGAAAGCCTCTGAACTTTTGATGTTTTGTAAATATTTGCAGAAATATGAGTGAACAAGTGATGAAGGCCATTTAAGCATGACCGAAAACAAACACCATGAGTGAAAATAATTGGTAAATTGACTACATACAAATTTAATATTTTGTTTGCCAAAAAACTTGATAGTAAAACCAAAATAGAAACAATATAGAAACATCTGTAGTACAACAGTATATGGCTAATAGCCTGTAGAAAAATTGCAAATCACATAAATAAAATTAATACAATAGGAAAAGATAGTAAATGAAAGCTGCTCAACTTTATTAATAATGAATAAAGTGCAAATTAAGACAAGTTATAATTTATTGCTCACCAGATTGAAAAAGGTTTATAAACCTGCTATCCCTGGCTGGGTGCAGTGGTTCACACCTGTAACTGTCGAAATTGGGAGGCTGAGGTGGGAGGAGCCCTAGCTGGAGCCCAGGAGTTCAAGACCAGCCTGGCAACACAGGGAGACCCTGTCTCTACAAATAATAATTAAAAAATTAGGCACAGAGGCACGCGCCTGTAGTCCCAGCTACTCAGAAGGCTGAGGTGGAAGGATCGCCAGAGCCCAGGAGTTTGAGGCTGCAATGAGCCATGACCGTGCCATTGTGCCCCAGCCTGGGTGACAGAGTGAGACACTGTCTCAAAAGAAAAGACTGCTATTCCTTTTGGTGATTATGAAAAGAAATGGATACTTGCTTAACAATGTGTTTATAGACCTGAATAGACATTTCTCCAAAGAAGGCATACAAATGGCCAAGAGGTATATAAAAATGTGCTCAACCTCACTGATCATCAGGAAAATGAAAATAAAAACCACAGAGATAGATCACCTCACATGTGGTGAGATATCACATGTTTATCAAAATGATGAGGTAAGTTTTGTCAAGAATGTAGAGAAAGGAAACCCACTGTCAGTGGGAATGTAGATTGGTGAAGCTACTATGGAACATACTATGATATTCCTAAAGAAATTAAAAATAGTGCTACCAGATGATTCAGCAATCCCTCTGCTGGATATATACCCTAAGAAAAGAAAATTGCCACCTTGTAAAGATAATCTGCACTCCCTCTGCAAATGCTCATTGGAGCATTATTCACATTAGCCAAAATATGGAAACAACCAAAGTGTCCACCAAAAGGCGAATAAACTGTGATATATACAGACAATGAAAGATTAGGTGGCCTTAAAACAGAAGGAAATGCCATTTGCAACAGCATAAATGAACCTAGAGGACATTATGCTAAAATGATAATAAGCCAGGCATAAAAAGACAAATACTGCATGATCGCTCTTATATATCTAAAAAAGAAAAAAAATCAGATACACAGAATAAAACGATGATTACCAGGAGTAGGGGGAAATGGGAAGATGTAGGGGAGAAAAAAAGAATTTATAATAAATTATTATAATGAGAAGTGCATAAATTTTTAAAACTATAAAACACAATTCGATAAGATTGGTCATCCACTTTTAAATGTACACTCTTTGGACCTAGAAATAATTCAATAGACTTTTCCCACAGAATTCTGCTTTTCCCTCCAACATGCTCCTGAGTCACCGCCTTACTTCCCACATGTCTCTGTCCTATTGTAGAAACTCTCTCTAACCACATCACTAGCTCCTTCCTGTTTTATGTTTTCATAGCACTAATCATATCTGACATATTACTTGACTGTTCATCCCTTGTCTGTTCTCCAATAGTAGGTAACTTCCAAGAATCTGAGACCTTGACTACTTTAGAGTGTCTGGAACATTAAAAGGCTCAATAACTGTATGGTAAATGATTAAAACAGTTGCACATAAGCTGGGCATAGTAGTGCATGCTTATAGTCTCAGATATTTGAAGGCTGAGGCAGGGGGATCACTTGAGCCCAAAGTCTGAGGCTACAGTGAGCCATGATCACTCCTGTGAATAGCCTTGGCAGCCTGGGCAACAAAGCAAGACCCTGTATCTTGAAAAAAAATAGCTGCATGTGAACAATGGTGTATTATGCATAATGTTCAGTTTCCCATTGCTTGTAAATAGCAGAAAAAAAATAAAACAGAAACAACGTATTTATTGACAAGGTGATGGCTGTCTAGTTACGACTATTCCATGCCACAGAAATCTATGCACCTACTTAAAAGAATAAGGGTAATCTACATGTACTGACATTAGATTAGTGAGAAAAGGCAACTGCAATATATGTATGTAGATGTGTGTGTTTATACACAGACATATCTACATACTCACACAGATGTAGCCATATACTGTAAAGAGATGTCTGACTCCATCTGATGTTTGCTCATGGCCTTTAAGCCTCACCCCTCCCCCTGCTTCCTTTTGTGTTCCACATCTGGACAAGCTTATGAGAAAGCCTGAGTGCTCCTTCCTTTGGTGCCAGCAGGAGATTTAAAACACAAAAGCTCCTGCCCTTTCATAAGGGCCCTCACCACGGTTCCACCCCTAACCATAGTAAACACTCAGGCCAGTCACCTTCCCTTGCTCTCTTGGGCTATTTCTGACCTGCTTGAGAGGTCTGTCCTACTCTCCCAGGACCTCCAGTTGGTAACAAGGTAAGAAACCATTTTACACCCTCGTGGTGTGTACGTGTGTGGCACCATCAGTCTCAACACCTGGACCAAACTTTGAAAAGGATGCTATCCATCTGCCTCTGCAGGGCACCGTAACATAGATCCAGAGATATATCTAGATAGATCTACAGATACTCATGGAGGTAAATATATCTACAGATACGTAAGCATCTATATATAATTCATGTAACATATAAACATGTTACGCAAGCATCTATATATCATACATATAATATGTACATAAAACATCTATATAAACATTCACATCCACATATATACAAATATGACTGGAACATACACAGACACACCCAGAGGGACAAAATATATGTATAGAAAAGCATCTGGAAGAATATCCTCAGAATTACGAACAGTGATTATCTCTGGTAATGAATTACACGTAATTTTCCCTTTCTCATAACTTACAGGTCACATTTGACAGTTTAGAAATAAGCAGGCTTCCAAATTAATCCATTTTGGGGAGGTCTTCTGATCGATGGTGACATTCTGTCTCCAAGTCAACTATCTTACGGTAAACTTTTCATATTGTTGATGTACTGATCAATGTAAAACCTGCTGACACTGAATAGGGTGCAGATTTACTTAACGATTAGCTAAAGCAGTCCAGGTGTGGTGGCTCACGCCTGTCATCCCAGAACTTTGGGAGGCCAAGACAGGTGGATCAATTCGGACCAGGGGTTCAAGACCAGTCTGGCCAACATGGTGAAGCCCCTTCTCTAATAACAATAAAAAATTTGCTGGGCGTGGCAGCATGCACCCGTGATCCCAGCTACTCAGGAGGCTGAGGCACAAGAATTGTTTGAACCCGAGAGGTAGAGGTTGCAGTGAGCCAAGATTGCACCACTGCACTTCAGCCTTGGTGACGGAGTGAGACTGTCCAAAAAAACATGATTAGCTAAAGCATGAAATTTTACTGACTGTCTTGCACATAGACCTTTGTAACCCTTGTTATCATCTGCAGCTAATGATCGTAACCTCTATATTATACCCTCCAATGAAAAGAGAACAACTCTGACATAAAAGACTTCTTTCTTTTAAACTTTCCTATAAAAACTTTTCTCCTTGTGACAGATTCCAGAACACTCCCAACTTTGTGGTCATCACATTTGGCTTTCAATAAACCTTTACAAAATTATTTCTATCTCAAAAACCTTAATTTCTTCTTCTTTTTTTTTCTTTGAGACAGGGTCTCACTCTGTTGCCCAGGCTGAGTGCAGTGGTATAGTCACAACTCACTGCAGCCTCGACCTCCTGGGCTCAAGCGATCCTCTCAGCTCAGCCTTCCAATTAGCTAGGACTACAGGCATGTGCCACCATGCCCAGCTAATTTTTTATTTGTTGTAGATATGGGGTCCCACTATGTTGCTCAGGCTGGTCTCAGATTCCTAGGATCAAGCAATCCTCCCTCCTCGACCTCCCGAAGCACCGGGAGTACAGGTGTGAGCCACCATGCTTGGTCAACAGCCTTAATTTTGATGATATTCAGTTACACACTTCTATGTCTGAAGCTTTGTAACAAGCATATTTTTACACTAAGAAAAAAATGTAAATGATTATAAACTTTGTTGATATATAATATGTTAATATAGAGATCTGGGTGCAGTGGCTCATGCCTGTAATCCCAGCACTTTGGGAAGCTAAGGTGGGAGGATCACCTGAGGTCAGAAGTTCGAGACCAGCCTGGCTAACATGGCAAAACCCCGTCTCTACTAAAAATACAAAAACAGTTAGCCAGGCATGGTGGTGGGAGCCTGTAATCCCAGAGCTACTTGGGAGGCTGAGGCAGGAGGATTGCTTGAACCCAGGAAGCAGAGGTTGCAGTGAGCTGAGATCATGACATTACACTCCAGCCTGGGTGATGGAGCAAACTTTGTCTCAAAAACAAAAGAAAAAAATATATTAATATAAAAGAAATAATGAAAACAATAAACTACTCTTCCAATTCAAGAAGTTAAAGTTAATAAACCTAAGAAATTAGTGCAACAGAATAAAAACAAAAGGCTAAATGAATACAGAAAATAGAAATAAGTGAGGTTGATAAATTTTTTTTTTTTTTTTTTTTTTGAGACGGAGTTTCGCTCTTGTTACCCAGGCTGGAGTGCAATGGCGCGATCTCAGCTCACCGCAACCTCCGCCTCCTGGGTTCAAGCAATTCTCCTGCCTCAGCCTCCTGAGTAGCTGGGATTACAGGCACGCACCACCATGCCCAGCTAATGTTTTGTAGTTTTAGTAGAGACGGGGTTTCACCATGTTGACCAGGATGGTCTCGATCTCTTGACCTCGTGATCCACCCGCCTCGGCCTCCCAAAGTGCTGGGATTACAAGCGTGAGCCACCGCGCCCGGCCGAGGTTGATAAATTAATGCGCAAAGTATTTTATTTCAGGAAAAAAATAAACCTAGTTAGAAATAAAGTAAAAAATCATGGCATTAAGGATGTGAAAGAAGGTTGGGAGTAGTGGCGCATGGCTGTAATCCTGGCACTTTGAGGGGCTGAGATGGGAGGATCACCTGAGGCCAGGAGTTCAAGTCCAGCCTGGGCAAAACAAACAAACAAAAGAGTGGGCACAGTGCCTCACACCTGTAATCTCTAATCTCAACACTTTGGGAGGCTGAGGCAGTCAGAGCATAAGATCAGGAGATCGAGACCATCCTGGCCAACACGGTGTAACCTTGTCTCTACAAAAATACCAAAAATTAGCCAGGTGTGGTGGTGGGCACCTGTAATCCCAGCTACTCAGGAGGCTAAGGCAGGAGAATCGCTTGAACCCAGGAGGCAGAGGTTAGAGTGAGCCAGGGTCCCACCACTGTACTCCAGCCTGGGCAACAGAGAGAGGCTCTGTATCCAAAAAAAAAAAAAAAAAAATTCTACGGAGGACTTACCTTAACTGTCTGCTTAACTGCTTTCTTGTTTGCTTTTCCCCCATTCTCCACTCTGAATACAATGAGTGATATGAAGGAAAAGCACAAAGTGTCAGGACCTCACAGCAGGGAGGCCAGACTTGGGTCGGGAGAGAGACTTCAGGAGTTTAATTTCAAACATGCTGGAATTTTTTTTTTTTTTTTTTTTTTTTTTTTTTTTTTTT
>NW_022436947.1:3250505-3296110 GCF_009761245.1 Sapajus apella | reverse complement strand
TTTTTTTTTTTTTTTTTTTTTTTTTTTTTTTTTTTTTTTTTTTTTTTGAGACGGAGTTTCGCTCCTGTTACCCAGGCTGGAGTGCAATGGCACGATCTCGGCTCACCGCAACCTCCGCCTCCTGGGTTCAGGCAATTCTCCTGCCTCAGCCTCCTGAGCAGCTGGGACTAGAGGCATGCGCCACCATGCCCGGCTAATTTTTTGTATTTTTTTTTAGTAGAGACGGGGTTTCACCATGTTGACCAGGATGGTCTCGATCTCTTGACCTCGTGATCCACCCGCCTCGGCCTCCCAAAGTGCTGGGATTACAGGCTTGAGCCACCGCGCCCGGCCACATGCTGGATTTAAGATGCTTTTGAGACATCCAGGTGAAAACGCTGGGGAGGTAATCAGGTAGATGAATCCGAAGTATGGAAGCAAGGCCTTGTCTAGAGCTGGAAGTGTGGGACTCATGAGTAAATCACTGGTAACTACAGTCATAAAGGACGATATCCTCTCAATGGAGAGTAAAATAAACGGTAAGGGTCTCGTATTGAGCAATAAGAAATCCACAACAAAAGATAGAGGAAGATGAGTCACAAAGAGATGGGGAAGCAGCAGCCACAGAGGTCAGACGAAACGGGTGCAAGTGATGGAAGCCACCAGAAGAGAACACAGGATGCCAGAGAGAGGGCATGGCCAGCAGTCCTTAACTCGGGTGAAAGGTCAGCTGAGATGAGGAATTAAAACAACCTTTGAACCTAGAGACGCGGAGTTCCCTCGAGACCTTACCAAGAATAATTTTGGTGAGTAGAGATGGCTGCATCCAGCTCGGAGGAGGAGAAGGCATGAGTGAAGAGGGAAGGGAACCCTTTAAAGCAGTTTAGCTGGAAAGAGGAGAAAAGTGATTGTGAACAAGGTTGATTTTGCAGCTTGGAAGCTGTGGAATCTGAAGCACATTAAATGCTGATTAGAAGCATTCAGCATCAAGGGATAGATAGAAATCACAGAAGACCTACAATTATAAACCTGAAAAACTCAAGAGACTCAAATGAGAAAGAATTAGGAATGCATTCAGTAAGCTGGCTGTTTAAAAATCAATAAAAAAAAAAAATCAATAGCCTTCTAAATACAGATAGCTATTTGGAATGTTAAAATAGAAGTTATAATGAAAGAAAATAATCCATACCCAATGACAGCAAAATGCCATGAGATGCCTAGGAATAAACATAACAAGACATGCAGGATCCATTTGAAGAAAACAATAAAATCCCAGCAAGGGCCACGGGAGGAAAATTGAACAAAGGGCGAGAGAAACTTTAAGAAAAAAAGAGTCAGTTTTTCCTCAGTTAGCCCATACATCTCACACATTAACAATTAAAATGTTAATAGGATTTGGGGCAGAATACTACTAAGTGATTCTGAAAAAGAGCAATGGAGTGAGTTAACAGCCAGTTTTAAAAATGTGTTATAAATCTCACTAGGGTAATAAAGAGAACATGTCAGTGACAAAAGCAGACAGATCAATGGACTAAAATAGTGAGCTCGAAATAGGCCAATTGTGGGAACATAAGCAAACAGACAATTCTAACCTATGAGTAAAAAATGGATTTTTAATACATCGTGTTGGGACAACCGGCTTGCCATGGGGGAAACTGCACAGCTGTTTCCGGCATTGGACCTCACGCCTCAATAGACGCCTGGAAGAGGGCGCAGCAGGGATTTCTGGGTCAGAATCTGGGATGCGTTCATTGTGTGAAATCTGAGTAAGATGTGAGCACTTCAATGTGTATGATACTTCAATCAAACGGGTACACTCCCTCTTGCCCTCTCAAAAAAGTAAACGCTATAGAAGGCCTAGAAGAAAAGAGGTGTATATTTTTATAATCCTAATTGCAGACTCCAGAAATACAGAGGGAAACACTGATACATCTGACTGCCTATGAACCCTGCACAGAAAAAGAAGAACATGAACAAGAATGAAAGACAAATGAGGCCAGGCACAGTGGCTCACCCCTGTAATCCTAGCACTTCGGGAGGTCAAGGCGGGTGGATCACGAGGTCAAGAGGTGGTTTCACATGGTAAAACCCCATCTCTACTAAAAATACAAAAAAAAAATTAGCAGGGTGTGGTGGTAGGTGCCTGTAGTCCCAGCTAATCGGGAGGCTGAGACAGGAGAACTGCTTGAACCCAGGAGGCAGAAGTTGCAGTGAGTCAAGATTGTACCACTGCACTCCAGCCTGGAGACAAAGACTCCATCTCAAAAAAAAAAAAAAAAAAAAAAAAAAGACAAATGAAAAATCTCTGCAACATAATCGCCAAATGCGGAATATTGGTAATATATCAGAAAAAGTGCTAAAAATCCTTTATAAACACATACCCACACACATATATACACACACATTTATGAGAGACTCTTATCGATCCATGTTTTAAAGACTGAATTGAAAAATGGGCAAGTACCTGATGGGCAAGCTAAAAAAAGATAAATTACCCAATTACAATATGAATAAGAACATTCAGTACCATTCCTAATAAAAGAAACACTAATTACAACCATAAAGAGGTATCATTTATTGCCAGTGAGATTGGCAAAGATGAAAGACTAACATCTGTGGCAGATATGTGAAGCAGCAAGGCTCTCAGGCAGTGGTACAAATTCCCCCAAGAGGACTTGAGCACAATGTGCCAAAATGGAAGCAAGCAGACGCCTTCACCCACCAACCCAGCTTCCAGGAATTCACCCCAAGGAGATAACTGCACAATTGGATGAAAATGTAAGCACAGCTGGGCATGGTGGCTCATGACTGTAATCCTGGCACTTTGGGAGCCAAAGTGGGAGGACTGCTTGAGCCCAGGAGTTCAAGCCCAGCCTCCAACCCGGGCAACATGGCAAGACGCCATCTCCAAAAAAAATAAAAATAAAAAAAAATAATTTGCTGGGTGTGGTAATGAGCACTCAGGAGGCTGAGATATGAGGAAGATCACGTGAGCCCAGGAAGTCTAGGTGGCAATAAACTGCGAGGGCACTACTGCCTGCCAGCCTGGGTAACAGAGTGAGAGCATGTCTCAAAACAAAACAAAAATAAATAAATAAAAGTAAGCACAAGGATGCTCATGACTGTTTTTTTGTTTTTTGAGACGGAGTCTTGCTGTGTTGCCAAGGCTGGAATGCAGTGGCACCATCTCAGCTCACTGCAACGTCCACCTCCCAGGTTCAAGCAATTCTCCTGCTTCAGCCTTTGGAGTAGCTGGGATTACAGGCACGTGCTACCACACTTGGGTAATTTTTGCTTGTTCAGTAGAGACGGGGTTTTGCCATTTTGGCCAGGCGGGTCTCAAACTCCTGACCTCAAGTGATCCACCCACCTCGGCCTCCTAAAACACTGGGATTACAGATGTGAGCCACCGTGTTGTTTATATTAAAAATATTCTGAAATAGTCGAGATGTTCAATAATACAGAACTAAGTAACTGAAAAGTAACATTTGGGATATACATACAATGGAATATTTTCAGCTTAATGTTTGTGTTTTATATTTATGACATGAAAAATGTCTGCAACATAAGAACAAAAGATCCTTTTCTTACCTTTCCTTCCTACGTTTCCTTTGCTCTCTCCCCTCCCTCTCCTCTGACCATACATTAAAAAAGAGAGAGAGAGAGAACAAAAGAGCAGGCTACAAAAAGTACTACATATGAACTATGATATTTGAGTGAAATTTATACTTTTTTTCATTTGAACCTACATCATTAACAATGTATATGCATATTTATACACACACATACATAGAAAAATATATTTTGAAAACCTCAGTAAATATTTTTGTTATCATTAAATGGTGAAATATTAGTAAAGTTTTAATTCTACTTTGCAGGTTTTTGTGTTTTCTGGATGGAAGAAAAAAATCACATGTGGTCAAAATTGCCCTTGGAAATCTCTTAAATCACTCAAAATACAACACATTTATAAATCAGAGACTAAGATCCTCTCCTTGACCAGACCCCAGCCCAGCTCCTACGAGCCCTCTTCCCCACTAGGCCTCAAGCTTGCCCTGACACTTGAACAAACACTAAGGTAGTTTCTAAGAGCTCAAGGACACACTCCCATGAGGCTCCACCCACCCTCGAAGGACCTGCCTGAGAAAACTCAAAGCTGTCCGAAGAATCTGTTTGTTCTAGCTGACACCTGAAGATAGGGCCCCCATCTCCCAGCCTTGGAGGAGTCCAACTTTCAAGAGTGCCACTTAGCAAATCCAGGTGGGATTTATACAGACTGACACCCCCTTGCAGGTATCTGTAACTGTTTACCTCACTGACCCTGCTCAAGCCTCTGCCGCTCTCCTTAGACTACCTGCCACTCTCCCTGTGAAACACCCAGTCACCTCTGTACAAATGGAGGCTGAGCTCAGCTCACCATGGACTCTTCTCTTTTGCAATAGTTATTACTGATCAAAACCTGGGCCAGGAACGGTGGCTCGCGCCTGTATTTTGGAGACCAAGGTAGGTAGATCACTTGAGGTTTAGGAGTTCAAGACCAGCCTCCCCAACATGGCAAAACCTCGTCTCTACTAAAAATACAAAAATTAGCCAGGCGTGGTGGTATATGCCTATAGTCCCAGCTACTCCAGGGGCTGAGGCATGAGAATTGTTTGAACCCAGAAGGCAGGGGTTGCAGTGAGCCAAGATTGTGCCATCACACTCCAGCCTAGGCGAAAGAGCAAGATTGTCTCAAAAAACCCCTGATCCTCCAAAAGAAACACAAAAAACCCAAACCAATCCTCACCCCTTTAACTAGTGCCCAGCTCTGTTTATCTTTGACAATGTACAGTATCTCAGTAAGTCCACTGCTTATTGGAAATAACTTATGAAAAGATTAAATGGATGTATTTTGATTCCCATTAACTTGTGAAGTACTTTGCCATCTTATGTGCTGATTTTTTCCTATGCTTCAAGAGAACATCAGGCATTTAAATAGGACAAAAAGATCATTGTTCAGCTGTGACCATTAAATTACAGTTTGTGAACCTCGAAAGGTAAGAGTTTCTCTTTCATCCTTATCCAAGACAGACTTCTCTTCTGTGCAGAAACAAATTTTTTTTTTTTTTTGACACAGCCTCACTCTGTCGCCCAGGCTGGAGTACAGTGGTGCCATCTTGGCTCACTGCAACCTCCAACTCCCCGGTTCTAAGGGATTCTTCTAGCTCAGCCTCCTGAGTAACTAGGATTACAGGCGCATGTCACCACACCCAGCTAATTTTGTATTTTTAGTAGGGACTGGGTTTTGCCGTCTTAGCCAGGCTGGTCTCGAACTCCTGACCTCGAGTGATCCGCCAGTCTCCACCACCCAAAGTACTGGGATTACAGGTGTGAGCCACCACACCTGGCCAGAAATTTAAATTTTTTTTTTTTTTTTTGAGACAGAGTTTCGCTCTTGTTACCCAGGCTGGAGTGCAATGGCGCGATCTCGGCTCACCGCAACCTCCGCCTCCTGGGTTCAGGCAATTCTCCTGCCTCAGCCTCCTGAGCAGCTGGGACTAGAGGCATGCGCCACCATGCCCGGCTAATTTTTTGTATTTTTAGTAGAGACGGGGTTTCACCATGTTGACCAGGATGGTCTTGATCTCTTGACCTCGTGATCCACCCGCCTCGGCCTCCCAAAGTGCTGGGATTACAGGCTTGAGCCACCGCGCCCGGCCGCATAAATTTAAATTTTTTATGCAGTCAGGTTTCCCATCTTTTCCCGTACCTTTATAGTATGCCAGGAAAGGGTTTTCCAAAATTCTGAAATCTTTCCTCTCACGGCAGTAGTACATGGCAATGTGAAATGAGAATTGTGTTGTAAGCTTGCTCTACCCTTTCCCTCCTCCAGTTTATTCCCTGCAAACAATCAGAGTGAGATTTTTATTTTTTTACTTTTTTGAGAGAGAGTCTTACTCTGTCACCCAGGCTACAGTGGCAAAATCCTGGCTCACTGCAACCTCCACCTCCAGGGTTCAAGCAATTCTCCTGCCTCAGCCTCCCAAGTAGCTTGGAACTACAGATGCGTGCCACCACGCCTGGCTAGTTTTTGTATTTTTAGTAGAGATGGGGTTTCACCATGTTGGCCAGGCTGGTCTCAAATTCTTGACCTCAGGTGATCCACCCACCTTGGCCTCCCAAAGGGCCGGGATTACAGGCATGTGTTACTGTGCTCAGCAGGAAACATTCATTTTAAAAGAGACCTTTGTATTAAACATATAGTCATTAAAATGTGTAAACATATTACCGATTAAAATGTAAGCGCTTTAGTTTAATTGGTTTAACAGCTTGTCTTAGGGCAAAAAAATAAGAAGAAGGGGGAGCAAGAAGAAGGAAAAAGAAAAAGTGGAAGAACAAGAGGAAGAATTAAGTGAAAGGAAGAACTAATCTCCCAATCCTTCCTGCTGACAGCAGTGCCTCCCAGAGGGAGTCCCACCATCAGCTGCATCAGATTTGCTGGGAATACTTACAAATATAACTGAGGCCGAGCTCAGTGGCTCACACCTGTAACCCCAGCACTTTGAAAGGCCAAGGAAGGAGGATCTTGAGCTCAGGAGTTTGAGACCAGCCTGGGCAAAGAGTGAGACCTCCTCTCTACTAAAAATCAAAAAACTTAGCCAGGCATCGTGGCATATGTCTGTAGTCCCAGCTATTTGTGGGGCTGACGTGGGAGGATTGCTTAAGCCCAGGAAGTGGAGGCTGTAGTGAGCCCTGATCATGCCACTATACCCCAGCCTGGGTGACCTTATCTTTTTTTAATTTTTTTTGAGACAGAGTCTCACTCTGTCACCAGGCTGGAGTGCAGTGGTACAATCTCAGCTCACTGCAACCTCCATCTCCTGGGTTCAAGCAATTCTCCTGCCTCGGCCTCCTGAGTAGCTAGGACTACAGGCACCTACCACCACGCTCGGCTATTTTTTGTATTTTTAGTAGAAATGGGGTTTCACCATGAAGGCCAGGATGGTCTCGATCTCTTGACCTCATGATCTACCCACCTCGGCCTCCCAAAGTGCTGGGATTACAGGCATGAGCCACTGTACCCAGCTGAGACCTTATCTTTAAGGGAAAAAAAAAAAAGTAGGTAACTGATCCCCCATCGACAAAATGGGGGATCCAAGAATCTTTTTGTTATTGAAGATCCAAGATGGCTGATTAGACACAACTCCAGCGCACAACACCCAGTGAGACAGCTGTAGAAACCCAGAGATCTCCTAGCTCCAACTGAGGTACCAGGTGCATTTCAATGGGTCTGGCCCAATAGTGAGCAAAGCCCCCTCAGGGCAGACCAAGGCGGGGAGGGGTGCTGCTTCACCGAGAAAGTGCAACTGACCAGCGAGTCGGAGGCTCCCCGTCTTGCACTCCAATCCAGATGTAGCGCTTCCCCCAAAGCCTCAGCAATACACAGAACAGGGGATCTTTGCCAGTCAAGCGCTGGGAATTACAAGCCTGGAGTTGAGTAAGAGCCTGCAGACTGAGCTATCACCCCCTCCACTCAACCAAAGAGAGGGAGCTGTGAGCGGGAGCAGCTGGGCGGGGACCCTACCCCATGACCGGAGAGAGAAGAAGTTGAAAGGGGGAGACGGCCAGCCTGGGCGGGTCCCTACCCTCCCCGACAAACCCCAGAGGGCTGAAGCCCTGACTCTAGTGGGTTGCACAGCCAGTGCCACAGTCTGAGATGAACCCTGAATGATCCAGCCCAGGGGAAGAAGGGCACAAGCCACCACTAGAGGGGTGCGACTGGGCTACATGTTTTAACAAAAAACACAGGAAGCCTACGTAGCAACGGGACGGTGTTCTTGACAACCCAGCAGCGCCTACAGGTCAGCAGAAGAGACCGGCCTAATCTCCCAGTATAAACAAAAAAGACACAGGAAGCTTCCCTAGTAACCTGAAGGAGTCCCTAGAAACCCAGTAGTGCCCCCACAGGCAGACAGGCGACCTCATCAAGCAGCTCCCAGACACCACAGCCAGGTAAATCCACAAAGACGGGGAAAAACCAGCGCAAAAAAGATGAAACCATCAAAGACCAGAAAACCTCTTCTCCTTCAAGGGATCACAACTCCTCAACAACACAGCATGACAACTCCTCAACAACACAGCATCCCAGCTTGACCGAGGAGTGTGACGAATTGACAGAAGCAGGCTTCAGAAGGTGGATAATAACAAACTTTTCTGAGCTAAAGGAACACGTTTTAACTCAATGCAATGAAACCAAAAACCTTGGAAAAAGGTTAGACGAAATGCTAACTAGAATAATCAGCTTAGAGAAGAACATAAATGACTTGACGGAGTTGAAAAACATAGCACGAGAACTACGTGAAGCAAACACAAGTTTTAATAGCCAAATCGATCAAGCAGAAGAAAGGATATCAGAGATTGAAAATCAACTCAATGAAATAAAAAGAGAAGGCAAGACAAGACAAAAAAGAGTGAAAAGAAATGAACAAAGCCTCCAAGAAATACGGGATTACGTGAAAAGACCTAATCTACGCTTGATCAGTGTACCTGAATATGATGGGGAGAATGAATCCAGGCTGGAAAACACACTCCAGGATTTATCCAGGAAAACTTCCCAAGCCTAGCAAGGCAGGCCAAATTTCAAATTCAAGAAATACAGAGACCTCCACAAAGATATTGCTCAAGAAGGGCAACCCCAAGGCACATAATCGTCAGATTCACCAGGGTCAAAATGAAGGAAAAAATGCTAAGGGCAGCCAGAAAGAAAGGTCAGGTAACCCACAGAGGGAAGCCAATCAGACTCACAGCAGATCTCTCGGAAGAAACCCTAAAAGCCAGAAGAGAGTGGGGGTCAATATTCTACATCTTTAAAGAAAAGAACTTTCAACCCGGAATCTCATATCCAGCCAAACTAAGCTTTGTAAGTGAAGGAGAAATAAAATCCTTTATGGATAAGCAATTATTGAGAGATTTTGTCACCACCAGATCTGCCCTACAAGAGCTCCTGAAAGAAACACTAAGCACGGAAAGGAACAAGTACCAGTCACTGCAAAAGCACATCAAATGGCACAGACCAAAAATGTCATGAAGAAAATGAGTCAACTAATGGGAAAGAAAACCAGCCAGAAACAAAATGGCAGGAATCAAATTCACACAGAACAATATTCACATTGAATGTAATTGGCCTAAATGCCCCAATCAAAAGACACAGACTGGCAAACTGGATAAAAAGTCAAGAGCCATCGGTATGCTGTATTCAGGAGACCCATCTCACATGCAAAGACTCACATAGACTCAAAATAAAGGGATGGAAGAAGATTTACCAAGCAAATGGAGAACAAAAAAAAAGCAGAGGTTGCAATCCTAGTCACTGATAAAATGGACCTCAAACCAACAAAGATCAAAAGAGACAAAGAAGGACACTACATAATGGTAAAAGGATCAATCCAACAGAAAGCGCTAACTATCCTAAATATATATGCCCCCAACACAGGAGCACCCAGATACATAAAGCAAGTTCTTAATGACCTAAAATGAGATTTAGACTCCCACGCGATAATAGTGGAAGGCTTCAACACTCCACTGTCAATATTAGACAGATTGAGACAGAAAATAAACAAGGATATCCAGGACTTTAATGCAGAGCTGGACCAAGTAGGCCTAATAGACTTATACAGAATGCTCCACCCCAAATCCACAGAATATACATTTTTCTCAGCACCACATTGTACTTACTCTAAAACTGACCACATCATTGGAAGCAAATCACTCCTCAGCAAATGCAAAAGAACAGAAATCATAACAAACAGCCTATCAGACCACAGTGCAATCAGACTAGAACTCAGGATCAAGAAACACACTCAAATCTGCACAACCACTTGGAAACTGAACAACTGGCTTCTGAGTGTTGGCTGGATAAACAATGAAATGAAGGCAGAAATAAAGATGTTCTTCAAAACCAACCAGAATGAAGACATGACTTACCAGAATATCCGGGACACCTTTAAAGCAGTGTCGAGAGGGAAATTCATAGCAATAAGTGCCCACCAGAGAAGAGAGGAAAGATCTAAATCGACACCCTATCATCAAAATTGAAAGAGCTAGAGAAGCAAGATAAAAAACACTCAAAAGCTAGCAGAAGACAAGAAATAACTAAGATCAGAGCCAAACTGAAGGAGATAGAGACACAAAAAACCCTTCAAAAAAATCACTAAATCCAGGAGCTGGTTTTTTGAAAAGATCAACAAAACCACTAGCCAGATTAATAAAAAAGAAAAGGGAGAATCATCAAAAAGATGCAATAAAAAAGGATACAGGGGATATCACCACTGATCCCACAGAAATACAAACTACCAGCAGAGATTACTACAAACAGCTCTACTCACATAAACCAGTAAACCAGGAAGAAATGGATAAATTCCTAGACACTTGTACTCTACTAAGACTAAACCAGGAGGAAGTTGAAACCCTTAATAGACCAATAACAAGGGCTGAAGTAGAGGCAGCAATCAATAGCCTACCAACTAAAAAAAGTCCAGGTCCAGACGGGCTCACAGCCGAACTCTACAAGACATACAAAGAGGAGCTGGTTCCATTCCTTCTGAAACTGTATCAAACAATACAAAAGGAGGGAATCCTCCCTAACTCATTTTATGTGACCAACATCATCCTGATACCAAAACCAGGCAGAGACTCAACTAAAAAAGAAAACTTTGGCCGGGCGGGGTGGCTCACGCCTGTAATCCCAGCACTTTGGGAGGCCGAGGCGGGTGGATCACGAGGTCAAGAGATCGAGACCATCCTGGTCAACATGGTGAAACCCCGTCTCTACTAAAAATACAAAAAATTAGCTGGGCATGGTGGCACGTGCCTGTAGTCCCAGCTACTGAGGAGGCTGAGGCAGGAGAATTGCCTGAACCCGGGAGGCGGAGGTTGCGGTGAGCCAAGATCGCGCCATTGCACTCCAGCCTGGGTAACAAGAGCGAAACTCTGTCCAAAAAAAAAAAGAAAACTTCAGGCCAATATCCATGATGAACATTGACACAAAAATCTTCAATAAAATACTGGCAAACAGATTGCAACAGCACATCAAGAAGCTTATCCATCACGACCAAGTAGGCTTCATCCCGGGGTTGCAAGCCTGGTTCAACATACACAAATCCATAAATGTAATCCATCACATAAAGACAAAAGCCACATGATTATCTCAATAGATGCAGAGAAGGCCTTCGATAAAATTCAATAGCCCTTCATGCTAAAAACTCTCAATAAACTAGGCATTGACAGAACGTATCTTAAAATGATAAAAGCTATATATGACAAACCTATAGCCAATATCATAATGAATGGGCAAAAGCTGGAAGAATTCCCTTTGAAATCAGGCACTAGACAAGGATGCCCTCTCTTCCCACTCCTATTCAACATAGTATTGGAAGTTCCAGCCAGAGTGATCAGGCAAGAAAAAGGAATAAAGGGTATTCAGTTAGGAAAGGAGGAAGTCAGACTGTCTCTATTTGCAGATGACATGATTGTATATCTAGAAGACCCCATCGTCTCAGCCCAAAAGCTTCTCTAATTGATAAGTAACTTCAGCAAACTCTCAGGATACAAAATCAGTGTGCAGAAATCACAAGCATTCCTATACACCAATAATAGACAAACAGAGAGCCAAATCAAGAGTGAACTCCATTCACAATTGCTACAAAGAGAATAAAATACCTAGGAATACAACTAGCAAAGGATGTAAAGGACCTCTTAAAGGAGAACTACAAACCACTGCTCAATGAAATAAGAGAGGACACAAGCAGATGGAGAAATATTCCATGCTCATGGTTAGGAAGAATCAATATTGAGAAAATGTCCATACTGCCCAAAGTAATCTATAGATTCAGTGCTATCCCTATCAAGCTACCAATAACCTTCTTCAAAGAACTGGAAAAAAACCACTTTAAACTTCATATGGAATCATGAAAGACCGTGCATAGCTAAGACAATCCTAAGCAAAAAGAACAAAGCCAGAGAGATCACACTGCCAGACTTCAAACTGTACTACAAGGATACAGTAATCAAAACAGCATGGTACTGGTACCAAAACAGAGACAGACAATGGAACAGAACAGAGACCCCAGAAGAAACACCACACCTCTACAACCATATGAGCTTTGATAAACCCAGCAAAAACAAGCAATAGGGAAAGAACTCCATGTTTAATAAATGGTGTTGGAAAAACTGGCTAGCAATGTGCAGAAAGCAGAAACTGGACCCCTACCTGTCATCTTACACTAAAATTAACTCCAGACGGATTAAAGATTTAAACATAAAACCTAACACCATAAAAACACTAGAAGAAAACGTAGGCAAAACCATCCAGGACATACACATAGGCAAGAACTTCATGACTAAAACACCAAAAACAATGGCAATAAAAGCCAAGATAGACAAAGGGGATCTAATTAAACTCCAGAACTTCTGTACAGCAAAAGAAATCATCATTAGAGTAAATCGGCAACCAACAGAATGGGATAAAAATTTTGCAATCTACCCATCTGACAAAGGGCTAATATCCAGAATCTACAAAGAACTAAAACAGATATACAAGAAAAAATCAAACAACCCCATTCAAAACTGGGCAAAGAATATGAACAGACACTTTACAAAAGAAGACATATATGAGGTCAACAAACATATGAAAAAATGCTCATCATCACTGGTCATTAGAGAAATGCAAATCAAAACCACACTGAGGTATGATCTCACACCAGTTAGAATGGTGATCATTAAAAAATCTGGAGACAACAGATGCTGGAGAGGATGTGGAGAAATAGGAACACTCTTACGCAGCTGATGGGAGTGTAAATTAGTTCAACTATCGTGGAAGACAGTGTGGGGGTTTCTCAAAGATCTGGAAATAGAAATTCCATTTGACCCAGGAATCCCATTACTGGGTATATACCCAAAAACTATAAATTGTTCTATTATAAAGACACATGCACACGTATGTTCATTGAAGCCCTGCGTACAATAGCAAAGACCTGGAACCAACCCAAATGCCCATCAGTGATAGACTGGACAAAGAAAATGTGGTACATACACACCATGGAATACAACGCAGCCACGAAAAACGATGAGTTCGTGTCCTTTGTAGGGACTTGGATGAATCTGAAAACCATCATTCTAAGCAAACTGACACAAGAACAGAAAGCCAAACACCGCATGTTCTCACTCATAGGTGGGTGTTGAACAATGAGAACACGTGGACTTAGGGAGACGAGCATCACACACTGGGGACAGTTGTTGGCGGGGGGTTGGGGAGAGACAGCAGGGGGTGGGGAGGAATAACATGGGGAAATGCCAGATATAGTATGCACCTAAAGTAAAATAAATAATTTTTTTTAAAAAAGGCATCTTTGTTATCAAGTTACCCAAATAATTCTGAGAAACATTAAAGTTTGAGAACCATCTTTAAGGGAAGTCTGACTAATCAGCTCATGACAGTCACACCAAACCCTACTGTCTACTTGAAGCAGCTCACCCAATCCTAAACTGAGGCAAATATCCTAGGAGCTGGCACAAAGCTTCCCAGATTCGAAAGCTCCCCAATCCAAACCTGCTAAAGAAAGCAGAGCATCTCGATTCCACAGTGATTGGTATAACAACACTCTTCAAAGTTAAATTACTGAGAAGCATCCATTGGAATAGCATTTCACCTTGATCATTATTGATCATCATGGTCATATTAGCTAACATTTACCAAGTGCTTACTCTATGTCAAACACTGGGTTGATTGATTTACATGTATTCAACTCATTTCACCCTTAGAGCAAAACTCTGTAGTGGGTGCTATTATTTATCTCCACTTTAGAAATGAGGGTAGCAGGCTGGGTGTGGTGGCTCTCACCTGTAATCCCAGCACTTTGGGAGGCTGAGGTGGGCAGATCACGTGAGGTCAGGAGTTCGAGACCAGCCTGGCCAAGATGGCGAAGCCCCATCTCTACTAAAATCACAAAAAATTTGCAGGGCATGGTGGCGGGCACCTGTAATCCCAGCTACTCAGAAGGCTGAGACAGGAGAATTGCTTGAACCCAGAAAGCAAAGGTTGCAGTGAGCCAAGATCACACCACTGCACTCTATCCTGGGTGACACAGCAAGACTCTGTCTCAAAAAAAGAAGGCAAGAAAAGAAAAGAAGAGAAAAGAAAAAGAAAAAGAGGGTAGCAGAGAAAGATAACTAAGAATCAATTACAAAGAGTTGAGAATCCAGCCCGGCTACAGGATGCTGAGCAGAGCAGGGCCTTGTCGCCCCAGGAGACCTGGTTCCAGCTGGGTTGTTCCTAATCCACAAACCCACCAACAGCAGTGTAGCCTCTGGAATAAATACCCACAAATGCCCAGGGAAAACGTTCCAGGTGGCCGAGAACTCAATTCCTAATGAAAGCTTGGAAAATGAACTATGTCTCAGTCCAGTCATCCAGAAATAGGGTTAATATTTCACTCCTGGCAGGGTGCAGCAGCTCACGCCTATAAATCCCAGCACTTTGGAAGGACAAGGCAGGAGGATGGCTTAAACCCAGGCTTAAACCCAGTCTCACATAGTGAGACTCCACCTGGGGGCACTGAGGCCGCAGGGAGCCATGACTGTGCCACTACACCCCAGCCTGGGCAACCGAGCGAGACCCTGTCTCTGGAAAAAAAACAATGACAACTTTTTTTCATCACTAGGTTCTTCTGTGAAAATGATGAAATAAGTACTAAGAAATTTTGAAAAGCAAAAGCAACAGACACAAGCCATCCCCGTTTTTCTTTAAGACAGGTGGGGATTAGCTTGGTTTCTCAGATGTTAAAAAAAAAAAAAAAAAAAAAAGACAAGTGGGGAAAACATTCCCAAGATAGTTAAAAAAAAAAAAAAATTGTGGTAGCAAAATCCCTGTGTGAAATTGTAGGAAATACACGTTCAAGTCTGCTTAGCACAACCCAACTCACGTTCTCTGCAATTTCACCTCCCCCAGCTGCATTTACACATAACCCTGGCTGTGAAACACAGCTGAGTTAGCTCAAGCATGGACAACTGCCCAGACCTGGGCCAATGGGGGTCTCGATCTCGAGATTCAGAGAGAACCAATCAGTGTCTTCCGGATGCCGGAGCAAAGTTTATGTGTTTGGGATTCCTGGAGTGCCACGTGCACGGACACCCACAGCACCCTGGTTCTCAGGGAGTGGGGAAGCTTGCATGCTCAGGTGGAAATGAGTGACCATGGGCACCAGACAGAGGAAGAGGGGCCCCTGTGAGCCCCCACTACTGGATCAGGCCCTCCCCGGGCTCAGCCTCATTCCTGCCTTATTTTGCTATAGCCAGGTCACGTGGATTTCTGTTTCTCTTTCTTTGTTTCTTTTTTTTTTTTGAGATGGAGTCACGCTCTGACACCTGCCTGGAGTGCAATGGAGTGATCTCGGCTCATGGCAGCCTCTTCCTCCTGGGTTCAAGTGATTCTCCTGCCTCAGCCTCCCGAGTAGCTGGGATTATAGGCACATGCCACCACACCTGGCTAATATTTGTATTTTTAGTAGAGACGGGGTTTCACCATGTTGGCCAGGCTGATCTCGAACTCCTGACCTCAGGTGATCTGCCCACCTCGGCCTCCCAAAGTGCTGAGATTACAGGCATGAGCCACCATGCCCAGCCTGGATTTGGTTTTTTTGCAGCAAAAAAAAAAAAAAAAAAAAAAAAAAAAAAAGACTGACTAATGCAAAATGGCAAGCTCCATAGCTCTCTGAAGAACCATGACCCTGAGGGTCACCATAGCTGCCTCTATTTTTTCTCCCAAAACAAGGCTCCATCCACAGCTCCAAGTCACCCCTGGATTTTCTCCCAGCCTAAGCCTGGCTCACCTGTGCCCAGCGCCACCTCCTCGCACCTCAGTTGAACCTGCCCGCACGCTCGGGCTCTGTTTTTCAGTTGCCACCTGGACAATGGACCAGACAATAATTCTAACTCAGGGTTTGAGCCACTGTCATTCAGCTGCCCAGGTTTCTCGTGTTGTCCATTGTTTTCCATCTTCCCCCAGTAATACCCAGTTTAAAACCGAGCAAACCCTGAATGCAATGCAATGCATACTACTGACGGAAGCCTGGAAGACTGGTAGCAGTCACGTGGCTTCTCTCTCTACCGAAATCCACCAGACAGCGGGGAAACAGCACCTCCGGAAAACTCACGAAGTCAATAGAAATTCTTGGTTACACCTTTCATCTGAAGGGCCCTGGGGTTCCTCTTTCCCCACCTCTCTCAGACTCACTCTCCCTACAGAGTCCTTGGCCGTACCTGGGATATAAATGGCGCCACCATTGCACCAATGCGACACAGGGAGCCGCTGGTTCCCATCCCCAAAGCTCGCATCGTGGTGGGGTAGACCTGCAGGGAGAGGCATAGAAGGCGCCAGTCAGTTTACATCTGTCTGTCTGTCCTTCCCCGAGCCCTCCTCTTCCCCTCCCTCCCCACATCAGGCTTTGGAATACACAGAATGCCAAACACAGTTACAGAACATAAAACAGAAGGTGTTCACTTTCTCAGGCATACAACTTTAAATTTTTGGGATAATATCAGCAAAAAATAAACACTTCAAAATTATCCTTTAAATGAGCAAATTCCAAGGCTGGGGAGGTGGCTCACACCTGTAATCCCAGCACTTTGGGAGGCCAAGGCCGCAGATCATCTGAGGTCAGTAGTTTGAGACCAGCCTGACCAACATGAAAGAAACCCATCTCTACTAAACATACAAAATTAGCCAGGCACAGGCGTGCATGCCTGTAATCCCAGCCACTCGGGAGGCTGAAGCAGGAGAATCGCTTGAACCTGGGAGGTGGAGGTTGCAGTGAGCTGAGATCATTGCACTCCAGTCTGGGCAGCACGAGTGAAACTTAGTCTCAAAAAATAAAGTAAAATAAAAATAAAAATGAGCAAATTCCAAAAATGTGTTTCACTGAATATTCCAAATATAATTTTAGAAAGACTTCAGAACTATAAATATATAAAAGTGATTCGCCTGAATGGAAAGAAAGCACTCCCCAGAGATCTAATTAAGTCTTCAAATACAGCTAAGAGAGTTGACTAGAAGGCTAGGTACTTGCCACACCATTCCCTGTGTTCTTATTTTTATTTCTTTTCTTTTTCTTTTTTTTAATTAGAGATGGGGTCCTGCTATGTTGGCTAGGCTGGTCTTGAGTGTCTGGCCTCAAACAAACCTCCTACCTCAACCACCCAAAGTGCTGGGATTAGAGGCATGAGCCACCACATCCGGCCCCTGTGTTTTTGTTAAATTCCCTAGCCTCTTTGCTGTTGCAGAATCTTATAGCAGATTCTACTGTCTTTCTTTTTAACATTTGTATTTATTTATTTAGAGATGGAGTCTCACTCTGTCGCCCAGGCTGGAGAACAATGGTGCGATCTTGGCCCACTGCAACATCCACCGTCTGGGTTCAAGCGATTCACCTGCCTCAGCCTCCCAAGAAGCTGGGATGATAGGTGCGCACCACCACACCCAGCTAATTTTTGTATTTTTAGTGGCGGGAGGAGTGTCTCACCATGTTGGCCAGTTTGGTCTTGAACTCCTGACCTCAGGTAATCCACCCTCCTTGGCCTCCCAAAGGGCTGGGATTACAGGTGTAAGCCACCGCACCCAGCCCTTTTTAACATTTTAATAAATTCTTATTTTTATTTTATAGAGACGAGGTCTCGCTTTGTTGCCCAGGCTGATATCAAACTTCCAAGCTCAAGCAATCTTCCTGCCTCAGCCTCCCAAAGTGCTCGGGTTACAGGCATGAGCTACCACACCCAGCCCTATTCCACTTTCTTGCTGCAACTTTTCTATTTTTATAGTAAAACCTAACAATTCTTCATTCTTAATTGGTTCTTCATTGATTCAGAATTCTTAAAGGAACTAGAAGAAGTTTAATAAGTCAGCAAGTATTACTGAATACATAGAATTATATGAAGAATACTTTCTAGGAAAGAACTGTTTCTCAAAATGTTGGAACATTTTCTTTAGTGCTATAAAATACTGATAAAACAGTTTTATCAACTCTCTAAGGCAAAGCATGTAGCATCCTTTAGTTGGCCACATCTTTGCCACCATCTGTCAAATGCAAAAAGCAAGATGCTTTCCCGCCTCACAGGACACAGCTATATTTACAGGAGAAGGCCTGGGGATGGAATATCTTTATGGGAAGCTTTATTATTTTCTGAAAAATGAGGTTGCTATGCCTGAAAATAATGAATTCACGTGATGGTTTCTTTGCTATAATACTGATAAAGTCCTTTGTTCACATTCTGAGTCATCTGGAAGACAGAATAACAGGAAACTATCATTTTTAGTTACACATCTGATTTTTTTTTTTTTAAATCAGTATAGGTCGGGCACAGTGGGTCATGCCTGTAATCCCAGCACTAAGGGAGGCCAAGGCAGGTCGATCACGAGGTCAGGAGATCGAGACCATCCTGGCCAACATGGTCAAATGCCGTCACTGCTAAACATACTAACATTAGCTGGGCGTGGTGCTACATGTCTGTAGTCCTAGTTACTTGGGAGGCTGAGGCAGGAGAATCAATTTAACAGGGATGTGGAGGTTGCAGTGAGCCAAGGTCATGCCACTGCATTCCAGCCAGGGTGACAGAGCAAGACTCCATTTCAAAAACACACAAAAGAAATAAATATAAAAAATAAAATACTTAGAGATGACCCTCAAAGCGAGCAAATTCCCAAAATAAATGTTTGAGGGTACCTTCCAAATGCAATTCTAGAAATATACCATGTTACACATAGGCTTTTTGGTTCATAAAATTACAAAATATCTTTAAACTTTAGATTTGTTTTATTATGCAATTTTTTTAACTACACCAAATTATTTAAAGTCAATTTTTTTTTTTTTTGAGACAGTCTGTCTGTCACCAGGCTGGTTGCAGTGGTGCAATTTCAACTCACTGCAACCTTTGCCTCCCAGATTCAAGTGATTCTCTTGCCTCAGCTTCTGAAGTAGCTGGGATTACAGGCACCCACCACCACATCTGGCTAGCTTTTTGTATTTTTAGCAGAGATGGGTTTTCATCATGTTGGCCAGGCTGGTCTCAAACTCCTGACCTCAAGTGATCTGCCTGTCTCTGCTTTCCAAAGTGCTGGGATTACAGGCATGAGCCACCACACCCAGCCAATTAATTTTTATTCAAGGAATTTCATGTTGTAATTCCTTCCACGGTTCATCAAGGTCACCTTAGTTCCCCTACAGAGCAGAAATAAAATTTATCATCAAATGAATTATCTTCAAGTCAGCTCTTCTTAATAGAACTGATGTTTAATCCAGTTGTCCTCATGGCCCATAATTCTTTTCTTTTGGCTTCTTTCGTCTCCTTTTAATATGGATATAGTGATGAAGACTTCAAAATTCACCAAGAATCTTTGGGATCTAACTTCTTCAACCAATTTACTTTAGGGTCATTTTTGGAGTAGGTGGAGCGGCCTCATTCTCCATGTGATGCCCTCTGTAAACATGAGTGAGTTCAAATCACATTCATTCCTAAGCTATCACAGTCGAGAACAGTACAGACCTGTGGAATATGTCAACACCTTTAACCCCAGACATCATGTGCTCAAGATAAAAGCTATTTAAAACAAAGTCATCCTGATACATCAAGTCAACATCAAACTGGAATACAAAATTGATATAAATGAGATTTTCCTCATACCTTATGCTTTTAAACTCTCTATTCTACAGTCCTAAAATCAATTTTTTTTTTGCTCACTCTGTCACCAGACTGGAGTGCAGCGGTATGATCTACACTCCTGGGTTCAAGTAATTCTCCTGCCTCAGTCTCCCAAGTAGCTGGGATTCCAGGTGCCCACCATCACACACAGCTAATTTTTTGTATTTTAGTAGAGACGGGGTTTCACCATGTTGGCCAGGACAGTCTTGAACTCCTGACTTTGTGATCCGCCTGCCTCGGCCTCCCAAAGTGCTCGGATTACAGGCATGAGCCATGATGCCAGGGCTTTTGTTTTTGTTTTTGTTTTTTTTTTTTAATTTAGACAGGGTCTTTGCTGCCCAGGCTGGAGTGCAGTAGCACCATCAGAACTCACTGCAGCCTCCAACTCCTGGGCTCAAGCAATCCTCCTGCCTCAGCCTCCCCTTCCTAAGTAACTACAACTATAGGTGCATGCACCTACCTCTGGCCAATTTTTAAATTTTGTGGAGATAGGGTCTTGCTTTCTTGGCCAGGCTGGTCTTGAACTCCTGGCTTCCAGTGATTCTCCCATCTCAGCCTCCCAAAGGTTAGGGATTGCAGGCATGAGCCACTGCGCCTAGCCTGGAACCACCCTTGAGGGTTATCAATACTCCAATCACGTTTAAGTGTCTCAGGTATCCTTTGTGGCAAAACGTATACTGAACAATGAGTTCTGGATTGCAAAAGAGGACTTATTTTTTGCACCTGTCTATAAGTCGACTTTAGATTTTGTTAATGGAACTAAATAAAGTATTATGTATAATTCAAATATCACACAGTTTTCTATTTTTATCTCTGTGTGGGAGAAAAAGTACTTTTCTCTGCAGGTTTAATGGTTTCTGACATCCTGCATCTTCCATCACAATAGACTTCCCCATTTCCTGCCATGAACATGAAGGCAGCTTTATCAGTATCTAAAGCACTATTTCCTGTAGCTCAATGAATGACAAAACTAGTGAAAATACTGTTAAGTTCCCTATTCAAATACTCTTTCATTTCTAAGAATATTAGTTCTTTAAAGTGGGAGGTTTATGAGGAAATACTCCAGCCACCTCAGCAGTACCTCGCGTGAAGATGTACTAATTCAATAAATTAACTAAGAATAAATCAAGATTATATTCAAGTTTAAGCTACATGCAGCAAATAACAGATGGAGGGAAAGGGATCTTCCAAAAGAGTAACAGTGAAAAAATGTATTCTAATTTCAAAAAGAGAGAAAAGAAATTTGACATTTGACAGCTACCTATTCTAAGCCTAGTGTTCTGAGCCTAGTTAGTGCGAGGGCAATGAGGTGTTTTTTACATGCATGCTATTTAAAGAAAGGAAGAAGATGCTATCTTCCAGAGGCTGGCCTTCAATAGACTGAATGGGTAAGGGGAAATTCACATCAAATAAACTTCTGGTATCTTTTTAGCAGACTATCTTTAGAAAATCATCAAAAGTCAACAGAAACCAGGGATGCATTAACTTTGGATGGACACCCGAAGGGGCTCACCTTACACACCCTGCTGGAAGCTAGCCCTGCATGGAAACTCACCTCAGCTGTGTAAATGTAGATGGTGTTGAAGTTTGCAGCCACCAGGGCCCTCAGCACAAAGAGGAAGCCAATCAGGCCGGCACTAGAAAACAGGAAGCAGAGAGAAATTATAAAAGGCAGCACGGAGAACCACCTCCCGCGGCCCAGCTCCAACGGCACTGTGGATGCTAAGACACACCCACAGATAACTCGGAACCCGAGTAGGGTACTGCTTCTTAGCTGGCCTGATTGTGCAGTCCTTAAGCAAACCTCCTTCCAATCTTACTCCCCACCACCCTCTCCATTTCCCCACAGCTGCCAATCACCCTGGCCCCTCACATTGGCACACCTGCTGGGCACGGTGGCTCATACCTGTAATCCCTGCACTTTGGGAAGCCAAGGCAGACAGACTGCTCAAGGCCAGGAGTTCAAGACCAGCCTAGGCGACATAGTAAAACTGTCTCTGTCTCTCATTTTTTTTTTTTTTTTTTTTTTGAGACAGAGTCTGGCTCTGTCATCCAGCCTGGGATGCAGTGGCATAATCATAGCTCACTGCAGCCTCGGCCTCCCAGGCTCAAGTGATCCTCCCACCTCAGCCTCCTGGGTAGCTGGGACTACAGGCAAGCACAACCACACTTGGTTAATTTTTGTATTTTTTGTAGAGTTGAGGTTTTGCCATGTTGTCCAAGCTGATCTCCAACTCCTGAGCTCAAGTGATCCAACTACCTCAGCCTCCCCAAGTGCTGGGATTATTCGTATGAGCCACCAAACTTTTTTTAATTGGTCCAGCATGGTGGTGTGTGACTGTAGTCCTTGCTACTCAAGAGGCTGAGGCGGAAAGATGGCTTGAGCCCAGGAGTTGGAGGCTGCAGTGAGTTGAGACCACACCACTGCACTCCAACCTTGGTGACAAAGAGAGAGACCCTGTCTTAAAGCGGGGGAAAAATGCACATCCACTGCTACCATCCCCTGGAAAATACTACAGACAACTTGTAGAATAAATGATACATATCAGAGCTCAGGCCAGTCCAAGACTGCAAATTAATAGTGAAATGAGCAGAAGGCACAAGGAAGCACGTGGTCTGTATTACAAAACTTTCTTGGCATTGGTTCAAATAATGTGATAAACAACCAGAGTCCCAATTCTCCAGGAAGCATTACATAATGATCCTCAATATTTTGGTGGGTAAAGTGAGCACAACATCATTGGCACCCATAATCCTGACAGCTGGAGGAAAATGGGGTCCGTAAGAAGAGGGAAGGGGAGTAGCAGGGACCAGGCAAGACCATTCTAGCCAAACAGGCAGCCCATTCTCTACTTTCCTGGGTGAAAGGGACTTGTCCCTGAAACTACCAAGCACCATGGGTCAGGAGACTCTATTTAGAAACCACTGCACAAAACTTGAAGCAACCAAATAGTAAATACCTTGATGTGCAAATGTTGAGGAGAAGGAAGAATAAAGCCGTGCATCCCATGGTAATGGAAAGGCTCAGCCGTCTTCCCAGGAAATTGATGCCCAGGATATTTAAAGGATTCACTAGAAAGCAAACAGTAAAGACAATTTCTGGGACCTTGGAAGGCAAGTGGCATATTGCAACACTGGCACGGACTCATCCTTGACATTTCAGAAAGAAGCAACTTCATCCAAACCTCACGAGTATTCCAGCCAAAATCCAGTCACGTTATCGTCAGTTTCAAGACTCATTTCATATACTTTACCCACGTGGGTCCAGGAATGCTAAGTGCTGGTGCCCAGGATACTTATTATATCGTGCAGGTCTATTGCAGATTGCCAGCTTGCTAGGCCGGCATTTTAAATATTTTATATGTTTTCATCAAATTCAAGGTGCCATTGATTTTTTTTCATCAGCTCAATTTAACATTCAGCCATTGATTTTTAAGTACCATCATTTTACGTCTACTAAAATAGAAATAATGCTGTCAATTGCAATCCAGCAAGCCATTGTAAGCCACATTCCAATTTCAGAGATGTTAAAATGTGAGGAGGGGAAAACACCTTAGGATTGATAGAATACAGCACTTCAAAGCTCCAGACTTCTCTTGCCAACACCAATCCAGACTGGAGATTTTTCAGCACCATTTGGCGACTTGTTCAGTTCTGCTAGGCAGGACCCACGTTACAGGGTCATACTTCTCTCCGCTGAGACTCAAGTGAACGTAGGCCACCCTACATTCAGAGGGACACTTACGAGCAATTTCACCGACAGTGCTGATGATCATGGTCTGATAGTCGGAGGGTGCAAACAAGTGGCAGTGGCAGGGGCTCTGGCCCTCCTCTGAGTTCCCCTGAGTCACGACCACCTCAGAGTCTGACTTCGAACCACAGACCAGGTCCCGCTCCAGCAGCTCAGCGCTGGCCAAGATAACCCCGTAGTAGGCAAAGGAGATTCCAAGCCTGGAAGTGAGAAAAGAACGTCACTAGCAAACACTGACACCAGACCTGAAGGATGAGTGGTGAGGGAACGGCAAGTGAAAGGTGCAGAATGTAGAAATGCAAAGGGAGGAAGCCAGGCTGCCACATAGAACATTCGTGGAAGTGCCTCTTACACATCATGCAGATGTACACATGCCTGTTGGGTATAAACCTAGGAGCAGAATTGCTGGGCCATATATATACATACTTCCAGCTGTAATAGATACCTCCAGTTTTCCACAGTGACTGTACTAATTTGAACTCCAGTCAGTTATGTATGAAAGTTCCAGTTACTTTGCATCCTTCTCAACCCTTGGTATTATCAGTCTTTCACTTTAGCCATTCTCATGGACTGGTGGATTTGTAGCGGTATCTGGTTGGGTTTTAATTTGTATTTCCCTGGGGACTTTAAGGTTGAGCAGGTTTTGATGTGTTTCTCCAGTATACATTTTCGGTGAAGTGCCTGCTAAAGACTCTTGCCTATTTCTAAACTGGGCTGTTGGCCGGACATGGTGGTTCATGCCTGTCATTCCAGCACTTTGGGAAGCTAAGGCAGGAAGACTGCTCGAAGCCAGGAGTTTGAGACCAGTCTGGGCAACAAAGTAAGACCCATCTCTATGAATGCAAAATAATATAAAATACATTTTAAAAGTTTAATAATTTTTAAAACTTAAAAAAATTTTTAAAAATAAACTGGGTTTATTTTTTCTTGTTGAAAAAATTATAATTTATGTGTGTACATATATGTGTGTATATGTATATGATTTGCTGGAAATATACATTGCAAATTTTTCCTCCCAGTGGGTAAGCTTACCTTTCAGGCTCTTCAGGATATCTTTTTTTTTTTTTTTAAGCAGAGTCTCATTCTGTTGCCCAGGCTTGAGGGCTGGAGTACAGTGGCATAATCTCAGCTCACTGCAACTTCCACCTCCTGGGTTCAAGCAATTCTTCTGCCTCAGCCTCCCAAGTAGCTGGGATTACAGGCGCCCGCCACCATGCCAGGGTAATTTTTTTGTATTTTTAGTAGAGACAGGGTTTGCCATGTTGGCCAGGCTGGTCTCAAACTCCTGACCTCAGGTGACCTTCCCACCTCGGCCTCCCAAAATGATGGGATTACAGGCATGAGCCATCACACCCAGTCTTCTTGATGATATCTTATGACACAGTTCCTAAGTTCCTAATTTAAAGTATCAAAACTCATCTATCTTTTCTGTTATAGTCAGCATGTTTTAGTCCTATATAGAAGATCCTTGCAGGCCAGGCGCAGTGGCTCATGCCTCTAATCCCAGCACTTTGGGAGGCTGAGGTGGGCGGATCACCTGAGGTCAGAAGTTTGAGACCAGCCTGACCAACATGGAGAAACCCCGTCTCTACTAAAAAATACAAAATTAGCTGGGTGTGGTGGCTCATGCCTGTAGTCCCAGCTACTCAGGAGGCTGAGGCAGTGGAATCGCTTGAACCCAGGAGGCGGAGGTTGCAGTGAGCCGAGATCGTGCCATTGCACTCCAGCCTGGGCAATATGAGCAAAACTCAGTCTCAAAAAAAAAAAAAAAAAAAAAAGGAAAGAAAATTTGCTTACTCAAAATCATGCTGTAGAGAAATGAATCACAGAGGGTACCATAAGAGTCTATGCCATTGAACTTGATTGGTGACTTCAAAGGACCAGTTTCTGTCCTGTGGTGAGGAAAACCACCAGGCTGCAAAAGTTAGGAAGTGAGCTCATATGCTTATAGGAAAAATTTAAAAACTGGTTGAAGACAGAGATTTTTCCTCTATCTGCCTATGTATCTATTTACTGATTTATTTAATGGTGGTGGAGTTTGTAGAAAGACAAGACATTGCTGGATGTGATATTTGGAGTTGGTCATGTTTTTCTTCCCAGTGGCACTCAGATAGATTTACTTAAATAGACTTCCTCCCAACGCCTCTATTTAAAACTAGTTTTGAAATCATTACACTCTTACCATATGACCCAGATCTGTAATGTGGTCCGTAAATATTTAGCATCCAATAGGTCTGCAAACCTTCCTCTTTTTTCCTGGGGTAATGAAAAGAGGGAGACAGAATATGCTCAGCAGGTTAAGGATGAACAAAGGTGTTTCCACTGTTTTAGATCATAGAAGATGAGAATCATACTGGAGCATGGTGGTGTGGGATACCCAGTGAGCTCCTATGAGTACAGCTGACACAAACCCAGAGATCATTGTTTTTAACACATTTGTCACAGTCAATCTGTCTTTTGGCTTTTTCTTATCATTGACAAGTATCCAAACTCACTAAACTTGAGATGCTAACCTTTTGCTCTTCCTCTGCTTGCCAGCACTGGCGCAGAGGTGGGGAGGGTAGGAGGAAACATGAAAGTAACTGTGAAACTGATTGGAGATTCATCTAAAATTAGCATTCAAATGAAAACTCTTGTATTAAAAAAAGAGTATGAGCCAGGCACGGTGGCTCACATCTGTAATCCCAGCACTTTGGGAAGCTGAGGCAGGCGGATCACCTGAGGTTGGGAGTTTGAGACTAGCCTGACCAACATGGAGAAATTCCGTCTCTACTAAAAGTACAAAATTAGTCAGGTGTGGTGGTGCATGCCTGTAATCCCAGCTACTCAAGAGACTGATGCAGGAAAATCACTTGAACCTGGAAGACAGAGGTTGCAGTAAGCTGAGATCGCGCCATTGCACTCCAGCCTGGGCAACAAGAACGAAACTCCATCTCCAAAAAAAAGAGAATGAGTCTTGTTAGGAAAACAATGACAGAAAGTTGAAAGAGAAGAGAATGCCTAATTTCTGTCTCTAAGGGGTATAGTTAGTGAAAGTTCTTGTCCATAGTACTTATTCAATACCTTTGGATAAAAACAATTAAGGATGAGTTACATGATGGTGCAGTAACGGATTTTTATGTAAAGCTAAGAATGCTTCAGACGAGGGCATGCCGTTGAAAACCAACAGCTCTTTTCTCAGAAATAGACCTGGAATTATAGGCTCTTTCTAGAGACACCGGGAGGGTGGTCCTGGATGTCCTGGATTTTGTTGTCACAGAAAGGCAGAGTTTAAAGGGTAATTAGAGGCCTCTTGCTCCAATGGTTAATTTTTCCTTTTTGTGGGGCACATAGGAGGTATGTCTATTTATGGGGCACAAGAGAGGTTTTGATACATCTCATTAAATAAGGACATCATGGAAAATGGGTATCCATCCCCTCAAGCATTTATCCTTTGAGCTACAAACAATCCAATTATACTCTAAGTTATTAAAGTGTACAATTATTATTAACTATAGTCACTGTTTTACTATCGACTAGTATTATCCTATTTTGAGGGGGTACTCATTAACCATCCCCGCAACCCACCCCATTCTTCCACTGCTCTTCCCAATCTGACCAAGACCCACCAACCACACATTCCTGCCTCTGGTCTCAGCTCACATCTCCTCAGGCCTGCAGTGCCTTTTATTTATTATTTTTTTTTTTTTTTTTTGAGACAGCGTCTTGCTCTGTCACCCAGGCTGGAATGCAATGTCAAGATCTTGGCTCACTGCAACCTTCGCCTCTCAGGTTCAAGTGATTCTGCTGCTTCAGCCACCAGAGCAGCTGGGATTACAAGCATGCACCACCTCGCCTAGCTAATTTTTGTAAATTTTAGGAAAGACTGGGTTTCACCATGTTGCCCAGGCTGGTCTTGAACTCCCAACTTCAGCTGATCCACCCGCCTTGGCCTCCCAAAATGCTGGAATCACAGGTGTGAGCCATCACTCCCAGCAGGCTCTCCCTCCTTTGAATGCTCAATTTATGTTCCATTTATCCCCTGAAGTGGCTCAAACTGCCATGGCTCAGTCCCTTCTGCTCTGATCACACACACACCCACAAACACACATCCCTCTGTACCACTCACCTGGTTCTAAGCGTCTGGGCTCTGTTCTGTTATTGATTCCCTCATATGTGATATTCACTTCATTACCCAGATTGTAAGACTGTAACCAGACTGAAGGCAGGGTCCACTGCCTGTAGCTCTGGGCCTTGCTCAAAAGATGACTATGGATGACCAGGCTCCATGGCTCATGCCTGGAATCCCAGCATTTTGGGAGGCTGAGGCAGGTGGATCACCTGAGGTCAGGGGTTCGAGACCAGTCTGGCCAACATGGCGAAACTCCTTCTCTACTAAAAATACAAAACATTTAGCCAGGTGTGGTGGCACACACCTGTAATCCCAGCTGCTTGGGAGGCTGAGGTAGCAGAATCGCTTGAACCTGAGAGGTGGGCGTTGCAGTGAACAGACATCACGCCACTGTACTCCAGCCTGGGTGACAGGGGCAAGACTCTGTCTCAAAAAAACAATAAGATGACTGTGGAGGATATCACTTAATGGGCATGACAGATGGAGGCCACAAGCCAAAGGCTTGGGAAGAAAAGCAGGGAGGGGGCGAAAGTGGGGACAGAAGGAGGGAGGAGGGGAGTTGAAGATGGGGGATGGAGAAGGTGGAGGGAGAGGTGAGGTAGGAGAGGAAAAGCAAAGGAAGTAGGATGAGGAGGGAGGAGGCCAGACAGAGGAGGCAGGAATGGAAAGGGAGGCTGGAGCATGTACAGGGAGGACGGGGGACGGGGGATGGGGGATGGGGGATGGGAGATCATGGAGGGAGGGAAGAGGAGGAGGAAAGAGGAGAGAGCGCTCATTTCTGACCTCAGTGCTCCTCAGTCCTGGAGCTGGAACTACTGCAATCCAATTCACAAAGCACATGCCAAAAATAGTTGTACTCAGCTATCTTAGAATCTTACAGCTATGTGTGGTTTTGAGTTAATTATCTCTGCTAAGACTTGTTCTTTTTGCAATTATTTTGTTTACACTATTGACAATCACAATTTTACAGCTACCTAAAGATTATGTTCTCGTCCCTCTAACCGTAATAGCTTCCTTCTTTTAATCATAGTTGCCTAGCAACTAGTTCATCCTCTATCTCTCTCCCTCTCTCTCTCTCTCTCTCTCTCTCTCTCTCTCTCTCTGGATCCATCTCAGACACAGAGGATGAACTGAGGGCAGAAGAGCCTTTCCCATGGCCCTGCCAGCCCAGCAAGGTTGTAACACTGGCAGCTTTTCTCTGTACCTCCTGGTGTCCCTGCTATGCATTCATTGCCTGCCTTGGTGGTGATGCCATCTCATTCTGCCAGATGTCCAGTATCCCTGGATCCTGTCTTCCTTCCGCTATCAAAATCTGCACTAAGCAGTCTGGTGCGGTGGCTCACGCCTACTATCCCCGTACTTTGGGAGGCAGAGATGGGAGGCAGAGAGGCTAGGAATTTGAGACCAGTCTGAGCAACATAGCAGGACCTCATCTCTACAAAAAAATAAGAAAATTAAGGCCAGGCACGGCGGCTCATACCTGTAATCCCAGCAATTTGGGAGGCCAAGGTGGAAGGATCACTTGGGGCCAGAAATCTGAGACCAGCCTAGGCCACACAGTGAGATTCTGTCATTACAAAATAAGAAAAATTTTTTTAAAATTAGCTGAGCGTGGTGGTGTGCACCTACAGTCCCAGCCACTCAGGAGGCAGAGGCAGGGTGATCGCTTGAGCCCAGCAGGTTGAGACTGCAGTGGGCCAACGTCACACCACTGCACTCCAGCTTGGATGACAGAATAAGACCCTATCTTTAAAAAAAAACAGGAAAATAAAAATGAAAAACTGGGCCAGGCATGGTGGTACACGCCTGCAGTTCCAGCTATTCTGGAGGCTGAGGTGGGAGGATTGCCTGAGCCCAGGAGTTCAAGGCCAGCCTGGGAAGCATGTCAAAACCCTGTCTCTACAAAAAAATTGTACAAAATTAGCCAGGCATGGTGGCACACACCTGTAGTTCTCGCTACTCAGGAAGCTGAGGAGGAAGGATCACTTGAGCTCAGGAGGTTGAGGCTTGCAGTGAGCCAGGATCATACCACTGCACTGCAGTCTGGGTGACAGAGCAAGATCCTGTCCCAAAAATTTTAAAAAAGGCTAAATACAGTAATTTTTTGGTTATGTGTATTTTGCCACAGTAAAAAAAAGACTGGAAAGGGAAAACAAAGTTGGTTGGAGGAGGAAAATGAGGAGTTCCGTTTTATTTTCCTTTTTCTTAGATGGGGGTGGGGTCTTGCCATGTTGCCCAGGCTGGTTTTGAACTCCTGGCCTCAAGCAGCCTACCTACCTCAGCCTCCCAAAGAAACGGGATTACAGGCACGTACCACCACACTCGGCCAGGAATTTTGTTTTAAACTTGATCATCAGTTTGAGATTTATATGCCTGTCAATTCCAAGAATAAATGTCCTACAGAGGGAGAAAGGTGGGGAGCTGGGATGCAGGCAGGAGCCAGGAATGAACACATGGAGATGGTGAAGTCCTGCAGTTAGCTTAGATAGTATGCAGGCCCAAATGTACCCAATACTCATATTGGAGATACTTCTTGGGCCGGGCACGGTGGCTCATGCCTGTAATCCTAACTCTTTGGGAGACCCAGGCAAGTGGATCACCTGAGATTGGGAGTTCAAGACCAGCCTGACCAACATGGAAAAACCCTGTCTGTATTAAAAATTAGCAGATGTGGTGGCGCACACTGTAATCCCAGCTACTTGGTAGGTTGAGGCAGGAGAATCACTTGAACCCGGGAGGCAATCGTGGTGAGCCAAGATCACGCCATTGCACTCCAGCCTGGGCAACAAGACAGAAACTCCATTTCCAAAAAAAAAAAAAAAAAAAAGAGAAGGAAAAAAAGATGCTTCTTGCTGTTTTCCAGAGAAATGGCTTCTTCACCCAATTCACAAGAAATTGTATCAGAATGGGTGCCATTGAACAATCAAGAAATTGGTATTTGCTGTTGTTAAGAGGGTTATAAAGCTATAAAAATGTTTCAGGGAACAAGTACAAAAATAAGTAAGCCACACAACACAGAAAATAAAATGAATGAATCTGACAGAAAAATAATTTTTAAAATTCCATTTACAAAATAATTTTTAAAACAAAGTGGAAAAGAATACATTTTACAAGAAATGTGCAGTACTGACATAAGCAGCTATAAAATGTTGCAGAGAAAAATAAGAATTTAATAAATGGAGAAATATACTTGAAGCAGGACAAGAATACTCAGTATTATAAAGATACTGATTCTTTCTACATTATTAGCCTATAATGTCAACAAAAACTCAAACTCTTATAGGATTTTTAAAAAATAATGTTTCATTGTATCACCCAGGCTGGAATGCAGTGATACAGTCTCACCTCACTGTAACCTCCAGGTCCTGGGTTCAAGTGATTCTCCTGCCTCAGCCTCCCAAGTAGCTGGGATTACAGGCATCCACCACCAAGCCCAGCTAATTTTTGTATCTTTAGTAGAGATAGGGTTTCACCATGTTGGCCAGGCTGGTCTCAAACTCTTGACCTCAGGTGATCTACCCACGTCAGCCTCATAAAGTACTGGGATTACAGGCATGAGGCACAATGCCCAGTCGGATTTTTTTTTTTTTTTTTTGAGGGGAAGGTGTGAGTAGATCTTAATAAAGTGGCTCCAAAATTTTTCTAGAAAAATAAGCCTGAAAAAATAGTTTGGAAAACTCTGAAAAGGATGTTTGGCCAGGGGAACGTACCCTATCAGAGATGAAAAGTATATTCTAAAATACTATAATTAAAACAGTGCCATATCATACCATTAATGGACCTGTCTAGCCATTTCTCAACAACTTGAAATGCTCTCTTTATCATGTAATAAATCCCCATACATACTTGAATCTACAAACCTATCATTTAGAACAGATTATTCAAAATAGATCCAAATAGATAATGGATAGATTATTCAAAAAATATACATCACGGCCTGGGTGTGGTGGCTCTTGCCTGTAATCTCAGCACTTTGGCAAGCCAAGGTGAGGGTATCACTTGAGGCCAGGAGCCGAAATCCTGCCACTGCACTGTAGCCTGGGTGACAGAGTGAGACTTCGTCTCCAATACACACACACACACACACACACACACACACACACACACACACACACACACACATATATATCAGAGCAACTGGTTAGTCATGTGGATATAACAAAGCTAAATCTGTACCATGTTTCTTGTACCCAATTAAACCCACAAAAATCTAACATTTAAATATTAAGAATAAAACCAAAGTGGCCGGATGCAGTGGCTCACGCCTGTAATCCCAGAGGCTAAGGTGGGTGGATCACTTGAGGACAGGAGTTCGAGACCAGCCTGGCTAGCATGGTGAAACCCTGTCTCTACTAAAAATACAAAAAATTAGCTGCGCATGGTGGCAGACACCTGTAATCCCAGCTACTTCGGAGGGTTAGGCACGAGAATCACTTGAACCTCCTCCCAGGAGGCGGAAGTTGTAGTGAGCTGAGATCGTACCACTGCACTCCAGCCTGGGCAACAGAGTGAGCCTCTGTCTCAAAAATTAAAAACAAAACAAATTGGCAGGGCCCAGTGGCTCACAACTGTAATCCCAGCACTTTGCGAGGTCAGGAGTTTGAGACCAGCCTGGCCAACATGGTGAAACCCCATCTCTAGTAAAATACAAAAATTAGCCAGGCATGGTAGCCTATTCCTGTAATCGCAGCTACTTGGGAGGCTGAGGCAGGAGAATTGCTTGGACCCAGGAGGGGGAGGTTTCAGTGAGCAAAGATGGTGCCACTGCACTCCAGCCTGGGTGACATGGTGAAACCCCATCACAGAAAAATAAAAACGAAATAAACAAGTTCAGTTAAAAAAAAAAAAAGAATTTAAGGTCCAAAGCCATATAAATGAGAGAGGAGAAAGAGAAAACCAGCAGATAATGGTAGCAAATAATAGAAAACACTGTAAATGTGTATTTTCAATAGTTAAAGCTACCTCTAGAATAAAAGAAAGTGCATCAATTCCAAGTCACTAAAAGGAAATGCAGGGAAGGGAAATGCCAACGCAATTTGATAGAAGTTAGTCAATGAGAAAAGGAAAGACCTCATTCAAAAGAAACACAAAATATTTTCCTGCAACTGTGCACACACGTAAGAAATACAAAATAAATAACAGGCTGGATGCAGTGGCTCATGCCTGTAATCCCAGCACTTTGGTAGGCCAAGGCAGGGTGGATCACCTGAGGTCAGGAGTTCGAGACCAGCCTGGCCAACATGGCGAAACTCCACCTCTACTAAAATAAAAATACAAAAATTAACTGGGCATAGTGGTGCATGCCTGTAGCCCCAGCTACTCAGGGGGCTGAGGCAAGAGAATTGCTTGAACCCAGGAAGCGAATGTTGCAGTGAGCCAAGATTCCCGCCCCTGTACTCCAGCCTGGGCATCAGAGTGAGTCTCTGTCTCAAAACAATATAAATAAAAATAAATGACAGAAGCCCAAATACGCCAGGAGATGTAAGTGGATCCGACTCATTATTGAAGACAGAATATTGGCTGGGTACGGTGGCTCATGCCTGTAATCCCAGCACTTTGGGAGGCTGTGGTGGGTAGACCATTTGAGGTCAGTTCGAGAGGAGCCTGGCCAACATTGTAAACCCTGTCGCCATTAAAAAAACAAAAATTATCTGGGCATGGTGGCAGGCGCCTGAAATCCCAGCTACTTGGGGGGCTGAGGCAGGAATCTCACTTAAACCCAGGGCACAGAGGTTGCAGTGAGCAGAGTCTGTGCCACTGCACTCCAGCCTGGGCGACAGGATGAGACTCTGCCTCAAAAATAGAAGAAAGAAAACAAAGGAAAAAAAGAAGGGGAAAAAATCAACCGCAGCTTTACAAGAAATACTTTTTTTTGAGAGGGTCTCATCCTGTTGTCCTGGCTACTAAAATACAGGGTCCAGTACAGTGGTACAATCATAGCTCACTGCAGCCTTGGCCTCCTGAGCTCAAGCAATCCTCCTGCCTCAACCTCCAAAGTAATTAGTTAGGACTACAGGTGTGGACCACTATGGCTGCATGTCTGGTTTTTTTTTTTTTTTTTTTTTTTTTTTTGGTACAGAGAGGTCTCGTGTTTTGGGGTTTGTTTCGTTTTGTTTTTGAGATGAACTCTTGCTCTGTCACCAGGCTGGACTGTAGTGACACAATCTCAGCTTACTGCAACCTCCACCTCCCGGGTTCAAATGATTCTTCAGCCTCAGCCTCTCAAGTAGCTGGGACTACAGGCACGCGCCACCACGCCCAGCTAAATACAAAAACTAGCTGGGCGTGGTGGCATGTGCCTGTAGTCCCAGTCGTAGAGACAGGGTTTCACCATGTTGGCCAGGCTGGTCTCGATCTCTTGACCTTGTGATATGCCTGCCTCAGCCTCCAAAAGTGCTGGGGCTCCAGGCATGAGCCACTGTGCCTGGCTGGGTCTTGTTTTAATGCCCAGGCTGGTCTCGAAATCTTGGGCTCAAGTAATCTTCTCATCTCAGCCTCCCAAAGTGCTGGGATTACAGGCATGAGCTATCACACCCGGACTCAAATACATTTAAAGCGAAGCAATACAGAAAGGTTAAAAATAGTTGCAAAAGATGCACACAGAAGATACTAACCAAAGCTACTTTCAATATGTTAATATGAGAGAAAATAGAACTTGAGGACCTTCATTCTCAAAGACAATAATTTTTAAAAATTTTTAAACAGGTTAATGCAGTCACAAAATAAAGAATGAAATCATGTCCTTTACAGCAGCATGGGTGCAGCTGAAGTCCATTATCCTAAGAAAATTAATGCAGGAGGCCGGGCGCGGTGGCTCACACCTGTAATCCCAGCACTTTGGGAGGCCGAGGTGGGAGGATCACGAGGTCAAGAGATCGAGACCATCCTGGCCAACATGGTGAAACCCTGTCTCTACTAAAAGTACAAAAATTAGCTGGGCGTGGTGGTGCGTGCCTGTAGTCCCAGCTACTCGGGAGGATGAGGCAGGAGAATTGCTTGAACCCAGGAGATGGAGGTTGCAGTGAGCTGAGATCGCACCACAGCACACCAGCCTGGCTCCTGGTGACAGAGCAACACTGTCTCAAAAAAGAAAGAAAAAGAAAGAAAATTAATTTGGGAACAGAAAGCCAAATACCCTATATTCTCACTTTTAAGTGGGAGCTCAATATTGGGTACTCACAGACACAAAGAGGACAGCAACAGACACTGGGGACTCCTAGAGCAGGGAGGGAAGGGGCAAGGGCTGAAAAACTAACTACAGGGTACTATGCCCACTGCCTGGATGACAGGATCAATCCCACCCCAAACCTCAGCAGTATGCAACAGACCCACGTAACAAACCTACACACACACTCTGAATCTAAAATAAGCATGGCAGGGTGCAGTGGTTCACATCTGTAATCCCATCACTTTGGGAGGCCAAGGAGGGAGGATCGACTGCTTGACGCCAGGGGTTCAAGATTGGCCTGGGCAACAAAGCAAGACCCCATCTTTACAAGAAAATTAAAAATTAGAACGCACCTGTGGTCCTAGCAACTCTGGAGGCTGAGGTGGGAGGACTGAGCCTGGGAGGTCAAGGCTACACTGAGCTATGACTGCACCACTGCACTCCAGCCTGGGTCCAGAGTGAGACCCCCTCACAAAAAAAAATAAATAAAAGTTGAAATTATTTTTTTTAAAAAGAAAACTTAAGTTCAGTTTAAACAAACAACAACAAAAAAGGTCCAAATCCATGTAAAGAAATACTTCAAGTAATAAGACTAATGCACGAACAAAAATCAATCATATGCTAGAATGCAATGAAAAGACAGCCTTGGCTGGGTGTGGTGGCTCACACCTATAATCCTAGCACTTTGGGAGGCTGAGGCAGGTGGCTCGCTTAAGGTCAGGAGTTCAGGACCAGCCTGGCCAACAAGGTAAAACCCTATCTCTACTAAAAACACAAATATTAGCCAGGCACGGTGGCAGGTGCCTGTAAGTCATGGAAGGCTGGAAGGAGGGAGACCCTTGCTCTCTAGTCCTGTCCTAGAGGCGGGGCAATGGCCGGGAAAGATGTGAGGCTACCTCCATTTTCACTGTGAGCCATGGGACCCTAGTGAGTTACCTATATATTTTTTTTTTCTTTTTGAGACGGAGTTTTGCCCTTGTTGCCCAGGCTGGAGTGCAGTGGTGCAATCTCAGCTCACCGCAATTTCCGCTTCCCAGGTGCCTGTAATCCTAGCTACTCAGGAGGCTGAGGCAGGAGAATCACTTGAACCCGGGAGGCAGAGGTTACAGTGGGCTGAGATTACGCCACTGCACTCCAGCCTGGTGACAGAGCAAGACTCCATTCTCAAAAAAATAAAAATAAAAAAGGATGTAGCAAAATTAGGTTCCTTGTGCAATGTTGGTAGGAATGTAAAATGGTTCAGCTGCTGTGGAAAACAGTGTAATGACCCCTCACAAAAATTAAACACAGAATTATCACAGGATCCAGCAATTCCACATCTGAGTATATATCCAAAAGAATTGAAAGTGAGGCCGGGTGCGGTGGCTCATGCCTGTAATCCCAGCACTTTGAGAGGTCAAGGCACATCGATCATGAGGTCAGGAGATCGAGACCATCCTGGCCAACAGGGTGAAACCCCATCTCTCCTAAAAATACAAAAAGTAGCCGAGCACGGTGGCAGGTATCTGTAGTCTCAGTTACTCAGGAGACTGAGGCAGGAGAATCGCTTGAACCTGGGAGGTGGAGGTTGCAGTGAGCTGAGATTACACCACTGCTGGGGTGACAGAGTAAGACTCTGCCTCAAAAAAAAAAAAAGAATTGAAAGTGAGGCCTTGAAGAGCTATCCAGTCACCCATGTTCATAGCAACATCAGCCATAATAGCTAAACCAAAGTATTCATCAACAAACACGAAATATGCTTTATTCATACAACAAGGTATTATTCAGCCTTCACAAGGAAGAAAATTCTGACCTATGCCACATGGATGAACCTTAAGGATGTTATGCTAAATGAAATGAGCCAGTCACAAAAAGACAAACACTGTGTGATTCTACATATGAAGGATCTCGAGTAGCCAATTTTATAGAGACAAAAATTAGGATGGTGGTTTTAAAGGGTGTAGGAGGGTGAACAGAAAGGTTTTGTTTAATGGGTATAGAATTTCAGCTTTGTAAGACGAAGAAAGTTCTGGAAATGGATGGAGGTTATGGTTTCATAACAATATAAATGTACTTAATATCACTGAACTATACATTTAAAAACAGTTAAGATAGTAAATTTTATGTCATGTATATTTTACCACAAGTTAGACACACCTGTAATCCCAGCATTTTGGGAGGCCGAGGTGGGAGGATCACGAGGTCAAGAGATCGAGACCATCCTGGCCAACATGGTGAAACCCTGTCTCTACTAAAAGTACAAAAATTAGCTGGGTGTGGTGGTGTGTGCCTGTAGTCCCAGCTACCTGGGAGGCTGAGGCAGGAGAATCGCTTGAAGCTGGGAGGCGGAGGTTGCAGTGCGCCGAGATCATCACGCTACTGTACTCCAGCTTGGGCGACAGAGTGAGACTCTGTCTCCAAAAACAACAACAACAACAACAACAACAACAACAAAGGAACTGTCTGCTCAACAATGTCTCACTATGTTCCAACCCCTCAAAATAGGTATCAGGTCAGACTACTCTAGAGACAAATTTTACTGAATGTTCAAGCAGGCTAACACCTATCTTACAGAAACTATTTCAGAGATATGAAAAAAGTCATGTAATGAGGTTTATAATATTCATAACAAAATAAAACCAGGCCAGTACAAAAAAGAAAACAACTTCCCATCTACTGACAAAGATGCCAAATCATGTGAACAGCTCTGCAAGGTGGGTGTTATTACTTCCATCTTATTGATAAGAAAAACAAAGCTAGGGCCGGGCGCAGTAGCTCATGCCTATAATCCCAACACTTTTGGAGGCCGAAGCAGGTGGATCACCTGAGGTCGGGCATTTGAGACAAGCCTGACCAACATGGAGAAATCCATCTCTACTAAAAATACAAAATCAGCTGGGCATGGTGGTGCATGCCTGCGATCCCAGCTACTTGGGAGGCTGAGGCAGGAGAATCACTTGAACCCGGGAGGCGGAAATTGCGGTGAGCTGAGATTGCGCCACTGCCCTCCAGCCTGGGCAACAAGGGCGAAACTCCATCTCAAAAAGAAAAAAAGAAAAGAAAAATATAGGTAACTCACTAGGGTCCCATGGCTCACAGTGAAAATGCAGGTAGCCTCACATCTTTCCCAGCCATTGTCCGCCTCTAGGACAGGACTAGAGAGAAAGGGTCCCCCTCCCTCTAGCCTTCCACAACTGAGGGGATTTCCCAGTGGTTGCTGGTGTCCGAGAAGACCTTGGGGTCAGCACTCACCAGGACGGGCTCCACCAGCTTCCCCTCTGGCATGACGGCACGGTTCATCTTGGCGATGCGCTCCAGAGTGGCCAGGGCAGCCGGAGTGTTCCCAGTGGAGACATTGAACCGGGCAGATTCAGGAATAAACTGGGTGGAGATTACCAAGAACGTCAGAGTGGCCCCTGCTGTAGAGCCCAGGGGCACAGTTGTTATTGCTCCATACCCAATACAGTCCTGGTTTCCCAAGGTGGGAAAAACACGTAACCAGCTAAAAGGCATGCAATGTAGCCGGAATTCTGCTGGATTCAAAGTTGACTTGGAACAAAAAGGGTCACATTCTTCTGATCACAGTCCCTTACAGGATGACGGCAGGCTGACACTCAGCTTTGCACCAGTAGGGCCCAAACTAGCTGTTAACATAATGAACTTCTCACTTTCAGCTGGTAAACAGCCACTGCCCCAGGCGCCCCTCTTCAGCCCCTCCCCAGGAACCCCAGCACCTCCCCACCATGTAAAAACCAAAGGGTGACAGGGGCAGGGGCTCCAGCACCCACACGGTAGAGCAATCAGTTCTGATTGTCAAGACCCTCAACCCACTGAATGCTGAATATTTCGAACATCACATGCAGAAAACAGTGTGGGCTGCCACTGACGCTGGAGCATCAGCTCTGACCACTCCCCATCTCTCCTGCCTCATGCAATCAAGGCTGTTGGCCCTTCCTCAGAAAAGCTCCTCCACAGCAGCCCCTGACCCCGCATTCCCATGGCCAGTGAGCAGTTCGGGTCCTGCTCTCAGTTATTCTGACACTCTTGATTTTCCAGCCTTTTTCCTCCTGTCTCATGCCCAGCCTCCACAGCGATATGCCAGCTTCCCAGCACACAACCCCTTCCACAGTCAGAAATCCCTTCCTTCAACATTCTGAGACGGAGTCTTACTCTGCTGCCAAGCTGGAGTGCAGTGGCACTATCTCGGCTCACTGCAACCTCCGCCTCCTGGGTTCAGGCAATTCTCCTGCCTCAGCCTCCTGAGTAGCTGGGACTACAGGCTTGTGCCACCATGCCCAGGTAATTTTTTTATTTTTAGTAAAGACGAGGTTTCACCATGTTGGCCAGGATGGTCTCAATCTCTTGACCTTGTGATCTGCCTGCCTCGACCTCCCAAAGTGCTGGGATTACAGGCGTGAGCCATCACCGTGCACTGCCAATGCTTTTAATTTTTTTAAACAGTCCAGAGATCTTTTTATTTTTTGCACTTAATATGCCATGAATTCATAGGGAGTAGGTTCCAGCAGCTTAGGCTCCCCGCCATGGTTCTCATAAATGTGCCTCTCTGGGTGGAGCAGGGCTGGGTACCCTTCCCTTTGGATTCCTTGTTTTTCTTATCATTTTCTGCACGTGTTTCAGGAAGCGATCTCAGCTCTTAGAGTGCTTAGTGTGCTCAATACACACATGAACTCCCTTGGCAAGAATCCTGCCCATAACCTGTTTGTTTACAACAAAGCCAATAGCACGCTGTGTAATATCATAGACTCTTCCAGTTCTGCCATGGTGACACCTGTGGGGCATTCCTTTTGAACCACGCCCACTCCCTTCATAGCTACGATATCATCTTTCTTATAGATTCATAGGTATGTGGCCACAGGAACAACCCCATGTTGTCTAAAAGGCCTGATGACTCTTCTTTCCCTTTGTGTTGGTCATTTTGGTGAACTACTGGAAAATGGCAGTTCTGGTCAAAAGGAAGCCCCTTTTTGTTCGCTATTTTTTTTTGAGACAGTCTCACTTTGTCACCCAGGCTGGAGAACAATGACATGGTCTTGGCTAACTGCAACCTCTGCCTCCCAGGTTCAAGTGATTCTCCTGCCTCAGCCTCCCAAGTAGCTGGGACTACAGGTGCCCGCCACCACACCTGGCTAATTTTTGTATTTTTAGTAGAGACAGGGTTTCACTACATTGGCCAGGCTGGTTGTGAATTCCTGACCTCGTGATGTGCTCACCTCACGTTGGCCATTTTGATCTCGAACCCCTGACCTCGTGATCTGCCTGCCTCAGTCTCCCAAAGTGCTGGGATTACAGGCATGAGCCACTTTACCTGGCCTCTTTTTTTTTTTAATTTATTTTTATTTTTTGAGAGACAGGGTGTTGCTCTGTCGCCCAGGCTGGAAGGCAGTGACTCAATCATAGTTGACTGCAGCCTTGACCTCCCAGGCCCAAGCAACTCTCCCATCTCAGACTCCTGAGTAGCTGGGACCACAGGCACGGACCACAACACCCGGCTAATATTTTTTTTTTTTTTTTTTTTTTGAGATGGAGCCTCGCTCTGTCACCCAGGCTGAATTGCAGTGGCGTGATCTCGGCTCACTGCAACCCCGCCTCCTGGGTTTCAAGTAATTCTCTGCCTTAGCCTCCCAAATAGCTGAGATTATAGGCAACTACTACCACACTCGGCTACTTTTTTTTAATATTTTTAGTAGAGATGGAGTTTCACCATCTTGGCCAGGCTGGTCTTGAACTTCTGATCTCGTGATACACCTGCCTTGGCCTCCCAAAGTGCTGGGATTAGAGGTGTGAGCCACTACACCCGGCCTAAGTTTTTTATTTTTAGTAGAGATGCCATGTTGCCTAGGCTGGTCTTGAACTCCTGGGTTCAAGTGATCTTCCTGCTTCGGTTTTCCAAAGTGCTGGCATTACAGACATGAGCCACCACGTCTGCCCAGCAGAAAGTCTGACTATACCAACAGAGGCAGACAATCTGCTCACAGGAAGCAACTGGCTTTCTAAGCTAACTGGTCCCCGAGCACGTGGGGGCCTGTGTGTGATTCTCAGCAATAGTGCACTGCATGGGCCCGGCACAGTGGCTCACATCTGTAATCCTAGCACTTTGGGAGGCTGAGGCTGGCAGATCACTTGAGGCCAGGAGTTCGAGATCAGTTTGGCCAACATGGCGAAATCTCATCTTTAAAAATACAAAAATCAGCCGGGCGTGGTGGCGCATGTCTGTAATCCCAGCTACTCGGCAGGCTGAGGCAGAAGAATCACCTGGACCTGGGAGGTGAAGTCTGCAGTGAGCCGAGATCACGCCACTGCACTCCAGCCTGGGCAACAGAGTGATACTCTGTCTTGAGAAAAAAAAAAGATATTTGTGGGCATGAAAGCCACTGGACCAGCAGGAGGGGAGGACAGGAAGGAGCCACGAGGGCTTCCCCACCTTGAAGGCCATGATGAGGATGATGCCCGGGATGGAGGCGACACGGATGAGCCAGCGCCACCCGATGGTGGGGATGATCACAGAGGCCAGGCCAATGATGAGCAGGGAGCCTGCGAGCCAGAACACCTGGGGAGAGAGAAGTCCAAGATTAAAGTTATTTGTTTGGGGAATAATGACAATGGAAAAAAAAATTTAAAAAAAAAAAGATTAAAATTCCTTCTGTCCAATGTGCTTTACGTGTCGTCTTTTGAGAGCCACCTCGTCCAGCATTTGGCCATTGTTTTTTGTTTCTGAGACAGGGTCTCACTCTCTCATCCACACTAGAGTACAGTGGTGCATAGCAGACTGCAGCTTCAACCTCCTGTGCACAAGTGACCCTCCCCCTTAGCTCCCCATGTAGCTGGGACTACAAGCACGCACCATCACCCCGGCTCAGTTTTTTTTATTTTTTGTGGAGACAGGGTTTCATCATGTTGCCCAGGCTGGTCTTGAACTCCTGGGTTCAAACAATCTGCCTACCTCAGCCTCCCAAAGTGCTAGGACTACAGGCGTGAGCCACAGCGCCCGACCTTGCCCTTATTAAAGGGTGAGATGGAAGAGTCTTTGAGAAGCACATAACTCAGGTTCTACTCCCGTCACTACCTCGAATGACCTGGGTGAACTAGACAACTCACTTCACTTCTCTGTGGCTCAGTTTTTGTCTGTAAGTGGGAGACTAAGCTGGGGAGAGAGTCAACAATACCACTAAACTTTTTTTTTTTTTTGAGACAGGGTCTCGCCCTGTCACCCAGGCTGGAGTGCAGTGGCATGATCTCGGCTCACTGCAACCTCCACCTCCCAAGCTCAAATGATCCTCCCACCTCATCCTCCCAAGTAGCTGGGATTACAGGCAGGTGCTACCATGCCAGGCTAATTTTTGTATTCTTTGTAGAGACAGGGTTTTGCTATGTTGCCCAGTCTGGTCTCAAACTCTTGGGCTCAAACAATCTGTCACAGTCAGCATTCCAAAGTGTTGGGACTATAGGCGTGAGTCACTGCACCCAGCATGTATCACTATAAAAAAAAAAAAAAAAAAAAAAAGAAAAAAGAAAAAAAACAGGCTGGGCACACTGGCTCATGCCTGTAATGCCAGCACTTTGGGAGGCCGAGATGGGTGGATCACAAGGTCAGGAGTTTGAAACCAGACTGGCCAAGGTGGTGAAACCCTGTCTCTACTAAAAATACAAAAATTAGCTGGGCATGTTGGCATACGCCCGTAATCTCAGCTACTCAGGAGGCTGAGGCAGAAGGATCACTTGCACCCGGGAAGCAGAGGTGGCAGTGAGCCAAGATCGTGCCACTGAAATCCAGCCTGAGTGACAGAGCGAGACTCCATCTCAAAACAAAACAAAACAAAACTGAGACCCCATGACATCTCGTTAACTTCTTTTTTTGGCTAGATACTACATTCACTGGGTCATAACTCAAAAGGCACGTAGGAGACGACCAAAAAGATCCCCTCTTCCCCAAGTTCTCTGCCATCCAGTTTCTATTCTCAGAAGGAACCAATATTACATTTCTTCTAAGCAAGCTAATAGGAAATTTTTTGTTTTTCTTTTATCACAGATGGTACCATGGTATACAGACTGTTCCATGTTCTGTTTTTTTTGTTTGTTTGTTTAGATGGAGTCTCAGTTTGTTGCCAAGGCTAGAGTACAAAGGTGTGATCTTGGCTCCCTGCAACCTCCACCTTCCAAACTCAAATGTAATCCCTCCTGCCTCAGCCTACTGAGTAGCTGGGATTACAGGCACATGCCAGCATGCCCAGCTAACTTTTTTTTTTAGTAGAGAAGGGGTTTAACCATGTTAGCCAGGCTGGTCTCGAACTCCGGACCTCAAGTGATCTGCCCACCTTGGCCTCCCAAAGTGCTGCAATTACAAGTGTGAGTCACATGCTTTGCTTTTTATACTTAAAAGTATATCTCAGGCAAGGCATGGTGGCTCACACCTATAATCCCAGCCCTTTGGGAAGCCGAGGCAGGAGGATCACTTGAGCCTAGGAATTCAAGACCAGCCTGGGCAATACAGCAAGACCATATCTAAAAAAATTTTTTAATTAGGCAGGTGTAGTGCCATGCACCTGTAGTCCCAGCTACTCAGGAGGCTGAGAAAGGAGAGATCACTTGAGCCTGGGAGGTTGAGGCTGCTGTGGGCTGTGATCACACCACTGCACTCAAACCTGGGCAACAGAGTGAGACTCCAGGTCAAAAAAATAAGAAAAAAAAATACATACATACATACATACATACGTATATATCTCTTAGAGATTATTTTATATCAGGAAATAACATGGACAACACCATGGCCAGGCCCCACCGGTCAGATTAAAACAACTCTAGGCCTTAGCTTGAGCATTATTTCGCCATCTGAAGTTGGGGAGTCAACAGTAATTCCATTCACCTCACAGAGATGGAGAGAAGATACAGAAGACTCTTTGGGGAAATTGTGGGGTGCCTTTTTTTTTTTTTGGAGATACGGTCTCACTCTGTCACCCAGGCTGGAGTGCAGTGATGCGATCTCGGGTCACTGCAACCTCCGTCCCCTGGGTTCAAGCAATTCTCACGCCTCAGCCTCCCAAGTAGCTGGGATTAAAGGCGCACACCATTACACTCAGCTAATTTTTTTGTATTTTTAGTCTAGACAGGGTTTCATCATGTTGGCCAGGCTGGTCTCCAGCTCCTAACCTCAAATGATCCACCCTCCTTGGCCTCCCAGTGCTGGGATTATAGGCATGAGCCACTGCGCCTGACCTGGGGTGACTGTTTCATCACTAAAGAACTCTATTACCAACAAAAACAAGATTATTTCAGAAAGCAATAAGGGCTGGAAAGAAAACAGAAAAACGTGATAGAGCGGGATGTGAGTCATCAGGAAAACACTGCTGGATAGGCAATGAGTAACCAGGTGAGTAACAAGGCCACAGCAGCAGACCAGGTCAGTGACTGAAATGGATTTTGGTAGTAAATGGTGAAAAAATAGTTTTATTTTTAATTGACACATTTTTGACACATTAGTTGTACAAATATTTTTTAACGGATGGATTAATATGTTTTGGAGATAAAGGTGATAGGTTCAGGCACAGTGGCTCATGCCTGTAATCCCAACACTTTGGGAGGCTGAGGCGGGTGGATTACGAGGTCAGGAGTTCAAGACCAGTCTGGCCAATATGGTGAAACCCCGTCTTTACTGAAAATATAAAAATTTAGCTGGGCATGGTGGCACGTGCCTGTAGTCCCAGCTACTCGGGAGGCTGAGGCAAAAGAATCACTTGAAACCAGGAGGCAGGTCCAATAATAGGGGGTGAGTTAGCAGGGCTGGTGATTAGGGACGAAGGACAGGGAGGGTCCGGGATGCCTCCCGAGTTTGTGTCCAAGATCACTGAGGGGAAAGTGTTGGCTCTTAACTGAGATTGGAAACAGAAATAAGAGGCTTAAGGGGAAGAGGAGGAGATTAGGTCTGAGTATCTTGGACTGAGGGGCCTGTAAGGCATTCAAGTGACTATCACGTTATTGGCTGCCTGGGTCTGAAGGCTAAGGAGGTGCTCTGGGTTGCAGATAGAGATTTTGGAGCCAGTGTGGTGGCTCACACCTATCATCCCAACACTTTGGGAGGCTGAGGTGGGAGGATCACTTGAAGCCAGGAGTTTGAGACTAGCCTGGGCAACAAAGCAAGACCCCATCACCACGAAAAGAAATTTAAAATTTGCTAGGCACCATGACATGCATGTATAGGCCCAGCTACTCAGGAGGCTGAGGCAGAAGGATCACTTAAGCCCAGGAGTCCAGGAGGCTGCAGGGAGCTGTGACTGTAATAACCTAGCTCGTGTTAGCCTAACTGACTCCATCTCAGCAGTAAGCTCCAGCCTAGCTTCTCCCTCTCTGCCATAGCCCCCACAGGTACATAGCTGGTCACGCTGCACTTAGAAGCTTTGAACCACTGAGAGTGGTTCACACTGTTCCCAGCACCTGTAGCCACTGTAACCACTTCCTGCTTGGCAAGTCTACCTGCTGTTGTGAATACCTTCCTTGGTGCTTGATTGTATGGAAAGCCCCCCTGCTAGCCCCCTTGATGACTGTATGAAAATACCCTTAGCAACCAACAACCCTGGCAACCTCCTGCCCCCTGGTTACCAGCTTCCTTATGTAACTTGCTTGTTCTGCTTCTGTAAAGTTCTGCTTCAGCTAGGCTCCCCTTCCCCTACCTAAATCAAGGTATAAAAGATAATCAAGCCCCTTCCTCGGGGCTGAGAGAATTTTGAGCATTAGCTGTCTCTCGGTCACCGGCTAATAAATAAAGGACTGCTAATTTGGAACTTAAAAGTGTGGCGCATTCCTTCTGACTTGCTTGGATGCAACACAATCACACCAATACACTCGTGAGTAACAGAGAGATACCCTGTCTCTAAAAAAAA
>NW_022436947.1:3235236-3250405 GCF_009761245.1 Sapajus apella | reverse complement strand
ATATATGTGTGTGTGTGTGTGTGTGTGTGTGTGTGTGTGTGTGTACATACATATTTTTATGTATTTTATACATATATATATTTTATACATGCAGCTAGTGCTCGACTTATGACCACGACTGGGACTGGCAGACCAGTCGTAACACGATTTGGTCGTAAGTTGAGTAGGCTATATGTACAGTTGAAATGGTGCATGCAGAGATGGTAATGCTACCGGAAGCTGGTCCGCACTGTCGTACGCCCAGCTGGGCAACGTTTGCGCTGCCAGACGCGGAGCAGTCGTGGCTAGCGATTGTGGTCGTAAAGTCGAATGGTCATAAGTTGCATAGGTCGTAAGTCGACCAATACCTGTATGCATATATATTTTTGAGTCTCACTCTGTCACCCAGGCTGGAGTGCAGTGGCGCAATCTTGGCTCGCTACAGTCTCTGCCTCCCGGGTTCAGGCGATTCTACTGCCTCAGCCTCCTGAGTAGCTGGGATTATGGGCACCTACCACCAGACCCAGCTAATTTTTGTATTTTTAGTAAAAAAGACAGGGTTTTTCCATGTGGGCCAGGGTCCACCTGCCTTGGCTTCCCAAAAGGCTGGGGTTACAGGCATGAGCTGGCCCAGTATTGGAGCATATCAGATGACCCAGGAGACATGGAAAATAAGACCAGCAAGGAAGAGACATAACCAGGAAGCAAGGCAAGGTAAGAGGCGCAGGTGGAAGAGAAAACATCCATGGGAGAGCTTGAGTAGGAGCAGGCTCAGTCAATAACACCGCGTGCAAGACCCAAGCACCAAGTATTAGAAGTGTGCGTCTTCAGTTTTTGTGTTTTTTGAGACAGGGTTTCACTCTGTTGCACAGGCTGGCATACGGTGGCACAATCATGGCTCACTGCAGCCTCAGTCCCTCAGTCACCTGAGCTTAAGTGATCCTCCCGCCTCAGCCTCCTGAGTAGCTGGGACTACAGGTACACGCCACTACACCCAGCTAATTTTTGCATTTTTTTTTTGTAGAGACAGTTTCACATTATTGCCCAAGCTGGTCTCAAACTCCTGGGCTCAAGCAATCTGCCTGCCTTGGCTTCCCAAAGTGTTGGGATTACAGGCATGAGCCACCACACCTGGCTTGTGCCTCTATCTTGACAAAGATTAGAGGAGAGCTGCAGGGATTGAAAAGAATCACTATCCAGTACTTGTTAGATTCTCTTTTTTTTTTTTTTTTTTTGAGACAAAGTCTTGCTCAGGCTGGAGTACAATGGCGCAATCTCAGCTCACTGCAACCTCCGCCTCCTGGGTTCAAGCACTTCTCCTGTGTCAGCCTCCCAAGTAGCTGAGATTACAGGTGCCCACCACCACACCTGGCTAATTTTTGTATTTTTAGTAGAGATGAGGTTTCACCGCATTGGCCAGGCTGGTCTTGAGCTCCTAACCTTGTCACCCACCCACCTTAGCCTCTCAAAGTGCTGGGATCACAGGCATGAGCCACCGCCCCAGGCCTTAGATTCTTTAAAAACATTTTTTTGTCAGGCTGGGTGTGGTGGCTCATGCCTGTAATCCTAGTACTTTGGGAGGCAGTGGTGGGTGGATCACCTGAGGTCAGGAGTTCAAGACCACCCTGGCTGTCATGGTGAAACCCCATCTTTACACACACAAAAAAAAAAAAAAAAAAAAAGAAAAATTGTCACCTATGTTTACTAACAAAATAAATTTGAAAGTATTTTCCTACTGCTTTATTTATTGCCAAGTGTATAAGGCTTCAGTGGGAAGGGTCATCTTTTTCCTGGTTCCTCTGAAAAATCAGGGCTTTACGTGGAGATGGGACAGGGCACCCAGAATGACCTCTCTTCTGGATTCAAAACCTCTAATCAATGGCCAGCAGGGGCCTAAGGAGGAATTGGGAGCACCTAAAGAGGCAATTTTGGCCCATTCTCTCAGGTATGAACTAATTCTGGACTTTCAACCATCAGGTTCCTTGGAAGCGGGGCAGCACAGCCTAAAGGGGTAGCAGCTGGGACCCGCCACTGAAGGCTGGGTGGGGAAGAAAGTTCATCCTGGATGCATTCCTAGGCTTCTGTCACTCCAGTCAGACCAGTCACTGGACTCTTTGGTTGCTGCGTTCTAAATGCTGCTGTTGGGTGATGATAATCCTGGATTCAGAAAACCTTCGCATTGGACTTATGGCTTCAAGCATTCCCAGGGCCCTTTGGTTTGTACCAAATAAGTGTGTCAACTGAAGAACCATCAACCAGCCAAAAATAAGCAGGCACTGGCTCACCTCCTTTTAATTGTGCTTTGCTTGAGTGCACTTTGCAAATATTACAATTTTTTTTTTTTTTTTTTTTTTTTTTTTTGAGATGGAGTCTCGCTCTGTCTCCCAGCCTGGAGTGCAGTGGCACAATGTCAGCTCACTGCAACCTCCACCTCCCAGATTTAAGCGGTTCTTTTGCCTCAGCCTCCTGAGCAGCTGGGGCTACAGGCACTTGCCACCACACCAGGCTAATTTTTGTATTTTTAGCAGACACAGGGTTTTACCATGTTGGCCAAATTGGTCTCAAACACCTGACCTCAAGTGATCTTTCTACCTCGGCCTCCCAACGTGCTGGGATTACAGGTGAGAGCCGCTGTGTCTGGCCTGATTTTTAAATTTTTGTAGACATGGTGTCTAACTGTGTTGTGTGGGCTGGTCTCAAACTCCTGGCCTCAAGCAGTCGTCCCACCTTGGCCTCCAAAGGGCTGGGATTACAGGTGTGAGCTGCCACACCCAGCCACATCTCTTATTTAAATCTAAAGCTAGAAATGATTAAGCTTCATCAGGAAGACATGTTGAAAGCTGACGTAAGCCAAAAGCTAGGCCTCGTGCACCTAATAGGCAAGGTGTGAATGCCAAGGAAAAGTTCTTGAAGGAAATGAACTCTAGTGAGCAAAAGTGATAAGAAAGTGGCCCGGGCACGGTGGTTCACGCTTGTAATCCCAGCACTTTGGGAGGCTGAGGTGGGTGGACCATTTGAGGTCAGGAGTTCAAGACCAGCCAGACCAACATGGCGAATCCCCATCTCTACTAAAAATACAAATAAATTAGCCGGGTGTGGTGGTGCATGCCTATAATCCCAGCTACTAGGGAGGCTGAGGCAGGAGAATCACTTGAACTTGGGAGCCGGAGGTTGCAGTGAGCTGAGACCATACCACTGCACTCTAGCCTGGGCAACAGAGAGAGCCTGTCTAAAAAAAAAAAAAAAAAAAAAAATGCAAGGTGAAACAGCAGGTGCGATAGAGAAGCTGCAGCAAGTTATCCAGGAAATCTAGCTAAGATCACCAGTGCAGGGCTACACTCAACAATAGATTTTCAGTGTAGATGAAACAGCCTTCCATTGGAAGAAGATGCCATGCAGGACTTTCACAGCTACAGAGGAAAAAAACCAATGCTCTATTTCACAGCTTCAAAGGACAGGCTGACTCTCTTATTAGGGGTTAATGCTCCTGGTGACCAAGTTGAAGCCAGTGATCATTGACCATTCTGAAAATCCTAGAGCCCTTAACAATTATGCTCAATCTTGGGGTCGGGCGTGATGGTTCTCACATGTAATCCCAGCACTTTGGGAGGCTAAGGCATGCAGATCACTTGAGGTCAGGAGCTCAAGACCAGCCTGGCCAATATGGCAAAACCTCATCTCTACTAAAGAAAAAATGCAGGGCTGGGTGTTGTGGCTCATGCCTGTAATCCCAGCACTTTGGGAGGCCAAGGCGGTTGGATCACGAGGTCAGGAATTTGAAACTAGCCTGGCCAACATAGTGAAACCCGATCTGTACTAAAAATACAAAACTTAGCTGGGCATGGTGGTGCACGCCTGTAATCCCAGCTACTCAGGAGGCTGAGGAAGGAGAATCGCTTGAACCCAGGAGGTGGAGGTTGCAATGAGTCGAGATCACACCATCGCACTCCATCCTGGGCGACAGAGCAAGACTGTGTCTCAAAGAAAAAGAAAAAAATACAAAAATTATCTGGGTGTGGTGGTGTATTCCTATAATCTCAGCCACTTGAGAGGCTGTGGGATAAGAATCTCTTGAACCCAGGACGTGGAGGTTGCAGTGAGCCAAGATAATGCCTCTGCATGCCAGCCTGGGTAACAGAGCAAGACTCTCCCTCAAAAACAAATAAATAAATAAGAATTATGCTAAATCTTGCGCAAAAACAAAAAGATAGAAGAAATAAGAGCTGGTGTTTCAGTAGAGTGACTATAGTTAGTATTAACTGACTGCACATTTCAAAATAGCTTGAAGAGAACAATTCATAGGTTCCTAGTATAGAGAAGAGATAAGATGATAGATATCCCAATTACCTTAATTTGATTACATGAATGTATCAAATTATCACACATATACCCAAAATATGTACATCTATGTATCACTAAAATAAAATTTTTAAATGATGCTAATCTACTCTGTGCTCTAGAAATGGAACACAAAACCTGGATGACAGCATGTCTGTTTACAGCATGGTTTACTGAGTATTTTAAGCCCACTGTTGAGACCCACCCTCGGAAAAAAAGATTTTTCAAAATACTACTGCTCACCAGGTGTGAAGGCTCACATCTGTCACCCCAGCACTTTAGGAGGCTGAGGCAGAATAACCAAGAGTTTCAGACCAGCATGTTCAACACATGAGACCACATCTACCTATTTATCTATCTATCTGGCTATCTAATTTTTTATTTTTAAGAAATCTTATTTTTTAAAGAAATCAGAATATGCTGGCCACAGTGGCTCAAACCTGTAATCCCAGCACTTCAGGAGGCTGAGGTGGGCGGATTGCTTGTGCTCAGGAGTTCAAGACCAGCCTAGGCAACATGGCAAAACCCCATCTTTACAAAAATACAAAAATTACCTGGCATGGTGGTGTGCACCTTTAATCCCTGTTACTCACGTGGCTGAGGTGGGAGGATCACTTGAGCCTGGGAGGCAGAGGTTGCAGTGAGCTGAGATTGCTCCACTGAACTCCAGCCTGGGTGACAGAGCAAATATCTGTTTCAAACAAAAAAGAAAGAAAGAAAAGAAAAAATCAAACCCCACTGAGCACAGTGGCTCATGCCTGTAATCCCAGCACTTTGGGAGGCCAAGGCGGGTGGATCACCTGAGGTCAGGAGTTCAAGACCAGCCTGACCAACATGGTAAAACCTCCTCTCCACTACAAATCCAAAAAATTAGCTGGGTGTGGTGGCAGGCACTTGTAATCCCAGCTACCCAGGAGACTGAGACAGGAGAATCGCTTGAATCTGGGAGATGGAGATTGCAGTGAGGCAGGATCACGCCACTGCACTCCAACCTGGGCAACAAAAGTGAAACTGGGTCTCAAAAAATAATAATAATAATTAGAGCCTCACTTTTATCCTCTAAGGTGATATAAGCTACACACACACACACACACACACACACACACACAATACAGTAATATATACACATATAAATGTATATGTACCATGTATATATTATACTAGTATATTTACATAATTTACATATATATATGCAATCTATTAGTGTAATACATATTTTGTATATATTACAAAATATGTATATTTGTAATATATATTTTGTATATATTACAAAATATACGTATATATTACACTAATATATTGCATATACATAATTTACATATACATGTAAATACACAATTTACATACATATAGGCGAATTATGTATATGCAATATATTAGTGTAATATATATATTTTGCAATATATACAATATATTACACTAATATATTGCATATACATATATGTAAATTGTGTATATGCAATATATTAGTGTAATATATACATATATTTACATATCCTGACCTCAAAATATAAACTATATATACATATATTTTGTATATATTACACTAATATATTTACATAATTTACATATATGTGCATGCAATATATGAGTGTAATATATACATGTATTTTTATATAGTGTAATATATACATATATTACTGTAGTATATATTACAGAATTAATATTTATGGATAAGCCACAAAAGTGAAATCTACTCCTTGTGAAGAGGCTATGAACATTGTCAAAATGACAACAAAGAATTTAGAATACTCCTAAACTTAGTTGATAAGGCATAACACAGTTTGGGATGACTGGCGGCAATTTTGAAGGAGGTTCTCTACTGCGGGTTGAATGCTATCAGACAGCACCGAAGCCTACAGAGAAATCTTTTGGGAAAAGAAGAAGTCCATTGATGTGGCAAATTTCATTGTCTTTTTTTTGCTTTTTTTTTGCTTTTGAGTCTCACTCTGTCACCCAGGCTGGAGTACAATGGCATGGTCTCAACTCACTGCAACCTCCGCCTCCTGGGTTCAAGCGATTCACCTGCCTCAGCCTCCCAAGTAGCTGGGATTACAGGCACCCGCCACCATGCCTGGTTATTTTTTGTATTTTTAGTAAAGACAGGGGTTCACTGTGTTGGCCGGGCTGGTCTCAAACATGATCCACCTGCCTCGGCCTCCCAAAGTGCTGGGATTACAGCCAAGAGCCACCACGCTCGGCCCATTGTTGTCTGTTTTTAAGGAACTGCCTTCAGCAACCACCACAATCTTCAGCAACCACCGCCCTGATGAGCCAGCAGCTGTCAACACTGAGGCAAGACTTCCACCAGCAAAAAGATTATGACTCTCTAAAGGCTCAGCGATCATTAGACTTTATCAGCAATCAAGTATTTTAAAATTAAGGTGTGTACATTGCTTTGTAGACATGATGCTATTGCACACTTACCAGACTTCAGGATAGTGTAACATTTACACGCACTGGGAAACAAAAGTTTGTGTGACTCACTTTATTCTGACACTTGCTGAATTGCAGCGATCTGGGACCAATCCAGCAATATTTCCAAAGTATGCCTGCATGTACATCCCATCCCATAGGACGCAGAAGCTAGGTAGAACTCCTATTTTGTCTTACCTGAGACAAGGGTAACATATAGCCTCGGTATTTTGTGGGCAAAAATTCAGTCTTTATGATTAACCTAAACAGGAAGCAGGAAAAAGCACAATTTTGTTTTAAAAACTAATCTTTTTAAAAATAATCAGTTGTTCTTGTCACAGGGATCAAGAATTCAAGAGCATAGAAGTTGACGATATATCAGAACATAATTGTGACAGCTAATATCCACATGAGAGAAAAATAAGAAGTAAACTGACAGCTGCTCCCGGGTTTACAACTTACTCCCAATACTTCAAAGCTTCTATCACTTAAGAAATGTAAGCCTTGGCCAGAGGCAGTGGCTTACGCCTGTAATCACAGCACTTTGGGAGACCAAGGCAGGTAGATAGATCACCTGAGGTCAGGAGTTCGAGACCAGCCTGGCCAACATGGTGAAACCCTATCACTATTAAAAACACAAAAATTACCCGAGCGTGGTGGCGTGCACCTGTAATCCCAGCTACCTAGGATGCTGAGGCAGGGGAATCACTTGAACCCAGGAGGCAGAGGCTACAGTGAGCCGAGATTGCACCATTGCACTCCAATCTGGGCGACAGAGCAAGACTCCGTCTCAAAAAAAAAAAAAAAAAAAAGAAAAGAAAAGAAAATATAAGCCTTATCTGTTTTGCCAAGGGAAGCATTGGCAAAATGTTTCCCCAGGCCTGATTCCTTTTTCTTATTTATTTCTTTTAGAGACAAAGTCTGGCTGTCTCCCAGGCTGGAGTCCAGTGGTTTGATCACAGCTCACTGCAGCTTCTAAGTCCTGGGCTCAAAAGATCCTCTCACCTCAGCCTGCCAAGCGGCTGGGATTTTAAGTGCTCACCACCACACCCAACTAATTTTTTAATTTTTTGCAGAGATGGGATCTTACTACATTGCCAATTCTGACCTCAAGCAAAGGTCGCACCTCAGCTTCCCAAAGGGCTGAGATTATGGGGGTGAGTCACTGCACTCAGCCCGATCCCCTTTTCTAAAACATATTGGGAAATTAAAACTACACTCAAGAGAAGGTAAATAGTTCTCTCAAGTAATGAGAACAGTCAAGGCACAAGTTTCTAATTATTTTTTTTTTTTTTTTTTTTAGAGATGGAGTCTCGCTCTGTCGCTCAGGCTGGAGTGCAGTGGCACAATCTCGGCTCATCGCAACCACCACCTCCCAAGTTCAAGTGATTCTCCTGCCTCAGCCTCCCAAGCAGCTGGGATTACAGGCATGCGCCACCACACCCAGCTAATTTTTGTATTTTTAGTAGAGACGGAGTTTCACCATGTTGGTCAGGCTGGTCTCGAACTTCTGACCTCAGATCCACCTTCCTTGGCCTCCCAAAGTGCTGGGATTACAGACGTGAGCCACCGCACCCAGCGTAAGTTTCTAATTAAGTACATATTTTCTTTGTGACTAGAAGAATAGAAAGGTATTCCATTAGTTTTCTAATTGCTCTTCTCTGTTGCTGTTACTAGCCAGAATTTGGGAGTTTTAACATATTTTTTGAGCTATTTCCTGGGGAATGTTTTAAATTTTTACTTAACTTCTACTCCTTTAGGGCTCCACAGCATACTGTATGCCCCAGGGAAGAACAATTTTTTTTCTAACACATGAGGGCAGTAATTAGGTGCTTTGACATCTCCTAATATATCTTAAGAATAACCTGCTCCAAGGCACCCAGAAGAGAATCGCCCAAGGGGCCCTGTCAATTCAAGGGGCGGGGAGTTCCCACAAATGAGGTTTCCTCCCCGTTGTAGACCATATAGGGTAGCTTCTGACATTGCCAGGGAATTTGTAAGCTGCCGCACCAGTCTCTAATACACTAAAGCCAAGGTTTTATCATGCAGATGAAGCCTCCAGGTAGCCAGCTTCAGAGGAAATAGGCTGTACATGTTTTTTTTACCAGCCTCACCACCAAGCATCATTTTAAGGAGAAAATGTCTCCTACCGGAGCATTAAATAAGCGGCTATCACTAAAAACCAAACAAAGCTCAGGCTGAATTTGCACAGTGATGTCTATAAATCTGTAACTTATGAATGCTGTAAACCAAAAGTAAAATTTGCACTCCCCCCCTTCATCTCCCAACCACCACCATCTAAATGGATTTCCTCCTCAGCCAGGGCACTCTAAAATTTAACCTAGAAGACTGGTTCAGGCCATGACAAGAAGTGGGGTCGGTCATGCCTTATCATACATGCTCCACTCCCCACCCCAGCATTAACATCAATGCAGACCTTAAGTCTGGTAAAAAAAAAAAAAAAAAAAAAAAAAAAAAAAAAAAACATGTACAGCCTCTTTCCTCTGAAGCTGGCTACCTGGAGGCTTCATCTGCATGATAAAACCTTGGTTGTAGAAACCAGAATGTGTTAACCTGGACATTCTTTTCTACTGATAATAACTCTTTCAACCAATGCCAATCAGAATATGTTGAGATCAGCTGGGTGCAGTGACTCATGCCTGTAATCCCAGCACTTTGGGAGGCTGAGGCAGGGGGATCATCTAAGGTCAGGAGTTTGAGACTAGCCTAGCCAAGATGGAGAAACCCCATCTCTACTAAAATTACAAAAATTAGTCGGGCGTGGTGGCACTCGCCTGTAATCCCAGCTGCCCGGGAGGCTGAGGCAGGAGAATCACTTGAACCTGGGAATCGGAAGCTGCAGCGAGCTGAGATTGTGCCATTGTACTCCAGGCTGGGCAACAGAGCAAGACTATCTCAAAAAAAAGGAATATATTTACATCTACCTATGATCTGGAAGCCCCCCACCCTCCTTTGAGTTGTCCTGCTCTTCCAGAGGTAATAAATGTAAACCTTACATGTTTTTTTTTAATTGTACTTTAGGTTCTGGGGTACATGTGCAGATCATGCAGGATTGTTGCATAGGTACACACACGACAATGTGGTTTGCTGCCTCCAACCCCGTCACCTACATCTGGCATTTCTCCCCATGTTAACCCTCCCTAACCTCCCCACCCCCTCACTGTCCTTCCCTTGCCACCCCCAACAGACCCCATAATCTTACATGTATTAATTGATGTATTATGTCCCCCTAAAATGTGTAAAAGCAAGCTGTACCCCTACCACCTTGGGCACATGTCCTCAGGACCTCTTGAGGCTGTCACAGGCACGTCCTTAACTTTGGCAAAATAAGCTTTCTAAATGGACCAAAACCTGTCTCGGGTATACTGGGTTCACAATGCTTTTGGTCTATTAAGTGCAGGTTTCGGGTAAGGGCCTGCAGGGGTAGGTGTTTCTGTCTCAGGGTCCTCTGGGTAACATATTTACCCTTGTGAGTGGCCGGACACGCCACAGCCCACCATTGTCCGCAGGAAGACAAACCAGATGTACGAAGGAGCAAACGAGGTCAGCAAGGAGAAGTAGGCTCCCCACAGGAACGAGATGAGCAGAATCTGAAGCAACAACAGAACACTGATGACGGGGACCCGCCTCCATGCGGGGAGGGAAGAAGCCCTAACTTCTGAAGGCGATTTTCTGTTTCCCTCCTAACAGTGTCTTCTCCGAGGGGCTCCTCTATAGCAAGCCCACTGGTCTCTCTCAGTCATCCACCAATACAATCCATGCCATGCTAGTGTCTGAAAGCCCAGACCTTCCAAGTTCAGACCATTCTTTAAAACTACGCTGCTGGCTGGGTGCGGTGGCTCAAGCCTGTAATCCCAGCACTTTGGGAGGCCGAGGCGGGTGGATCACAAGGTCAAGAGATCAAGACCATCCTGGTCAACATGGTGAAACCCCGTCTCTACTAAAAATACAAAACATTAGCTGGGCGTGGTGGCGCGTGCCTGTAATCCCAGCTACTCAGGAGGCTGAGGCAGAAGAATTGCCTGAACCCAGGAGGCGGAGGTTGCAGTGAGCCGAGATCGTGCCATTGCATTCCAGCCTGGGTAGCATGAGTGAAACTCCATCTCAAAAAAAAAAAAAAAAAAAAAAAAAAAACTACACTGCTGTGCCCAACTTTATGGGTGGCAGGTCCCTGAACTTGGACATCAGAAGGCAAAAATGTAACCTCCCTCCTCCCAGGGCTGTTGGGGACACAGTGAGGCAATACACTGGGAGGAGTACCAGGAGCACATGTAAGGTATTTGCTTTTTCCTTAATTATAAGGATCATGTAAGTTCATAGTTCACAATACAGAAAAAAGAAAATTAAATAATTGAAACCATCATTGATTGTCCAACCCAGAGAAAATACTCTTAACACCATTTTATCTTCTGTTTGTAAAACAATGTGTTAATGGCTGTACATATTCCAGTGGAAAGATGTATTTTTTTTTTTTTAAAAGACATGGTTTCACTATGTTGGTCAGGCTGGTCTTGAACTCACAACCTCAGGTGATCCGCCCGCCTTGGTCTCCAAAGTACTTGGATTACAGGCGTGAGCCACCACGTCCGGCCAAAAGATGTACTTTCACACATGCAATACATAAGACCTTTCTCTACCGTTGAAGTTAAAGTTGTTTCAGAACTTCTCATTATTAAAATAAGCTGTGATGGTATCTGTGCTTAAGTCATTATGCCCTCTCTGACATCTTTAGCAAGCTAGATTTCTGGAAGACAAATGGTCAGGTTAGCAGAATATTTTCAAGGTTCCTGATTCATACTGCCAAGCCCATGGTCAGAAAAATTATACCAATAGCATTTATTATATATGATGATACAATAACACCAATAGGGTATAATGAGGGTGTCTACACACTTGCAAGGCATGAAAATGTCCATTTCAATGGTGCAGGATTCTTTAAGGAAAATTTTCCTTACAGATTTGAAAAGGAAAAATTATATCCTGCTGTGTATTTTGTTTTTGATAAATCCTATGTTTCATGTTTTTTCAATGTTGCTTGACCATTTGCATTTCTTTTATAAAATGACTTTGTGCTTTTTGAGATACTTGTATTTTCATATTTACAAGAATCTATGATAGTTATTTCATGTTATAGATTAAAACATACAGCCAATTCTATTCATGTTTTCCTTTGAGTTTCCTCCATTCGTGTTTATGCTCAGAGAGAATTTCACCAGAAATCAAGCAAATAGAAAAGACAGAGCTGGGTTTGTCATTAGAAGACATAATTTATGTCTTGATGTCTAATCTTAGTAGGTACGTGACTTTGAGCAAGGAGCTAGTTTCAAAGCTAAACCAACGTGAGCAAAATGTGTAGCTGCTATGTTGATACCTGCAAATGTCCACATTCTAATATGTTTTAATTCTGTACATCCATCAACTTGAGAAAGAAAAGCAGCTCAGAGCAGTCTGAGGAATGTGAGGTATGCAGAATTTATCAGGTCCAGAGACACAGCAGCAGTGGGATGCCAGTCACATTCCCGCACCCACGCCCTGGGTAATTGTCTAAAGGCATTTTGTTTTTCTTTCCTTCCCTGTAGTTTCCAGACTAGCTGATAAATTACCTAAAATGTTACCACAAGTTGCTCAACATGACGCTCATCCATTATCTCCATGTGTTTAGATTTTGTGATAAAAAGAACAATGAGGGGTAAGGTAAGATAGATTATGTTATTTTAATGAACCAGTGTAAATTATTAGTTAACTTGCAAAGTACCCCCAAATTCTTTTCTCCCCTCCTTCAAAAAACTCCCTTGTAACTGCTGCTAATCAGAGCATATATTCAGGACAACTGGACCATATGACCTCTGGGCTGCGATCCTCAACCTTGGTCCAAATAAACTCCCTACTTATATTAATTTTGCCTCTGTTTCTTCCTTTAGGTCAATGTTTCCGGCATAGCTGGCAGGGTTCAGAGCAACATCAGACCCTTACCCCACAATCACCCAGAGTCTCCTCATGGACTTGCTACATGAACCCACCGTGTTCCCCTAGCTCCAGAGGTTTCACTGGGCACAAAAGGGTGAGTCTACCTGAATCTGGACCTCCTTTTCTTTAGGTTGAGGTCTAGGGTTTGGGGGGGGCTTCTTTTTAAACTCTCTCATTTAAGATCAAGGGTTTCCATTTCTGTCCCTGGACAGGAGATTCAGGCAAATGGTCCCGCAGAGAACTGCTTTCTCCGCCTCTGCCTCATGGTAGCAGGTTCGGCTTATGGCCTTGGCCATCCGGCACTAGTGGTGTTACTTTCTCTTGTTCTAAAATTACATCACATGCTTTAAAACTTGCATCTGTTTCCTACTGATTGTAACTTGGACTTGTCTTTTCATTTGTGACCAATTCCTGCTAGTTTCAAACAGATAGGTGCACAAGGGTGAGTTCTCTTGCCCCAAAGTTAAGGGATACTTGCTCCCTCTAGACCCAGCTGAGTGCTCTGGGGGACTAGAGACTTTCTGGACATTTGTTCATGACATGTAGGTGTCTCCCTGAAAGAAGAACACCTTCTTCTGAGCTTGCAGCTGCAGCAGTGAACGTGTCAGTTAAACGAAAACCAGAGGGAAAAACCTCCCAAGAGAAATAGGGCTGTTGTGAAGGACAAAAGGGGCCTTTTCCATTTCCCCTTATTAACTCTTAGAAGTGAATGTGTGGATAGAGAGAACGGACATGTTCCCCCACCGATATCAGAGCCACTGTCCTTAACCCACAGTAAACTGGACATGGTGGGGGCATCTAACCAACCCATGACTACTTCTAAGTCCCAACCTTTAGGAGTACAAATAGAGCCACTTAGCGGCCTTCATTCCTCTAGTGCTTCTTGGTAGAGATTTCTTGGAACTCTGTAATACCTGCATTTCCTTTTACTCCACACCTGGAATGCAGAGAAAAAGTTGTGCCCACAGGTACCCTGAGAAAAATGAGATGTCCAGAAGATAAGCCTGGGATGTTCCATCAGGGAGGAAAATATCCACATTTCCTATCTTGTGTAATAGGAGGGAAATGCCTACTAAAGAGAAACAGCGATAAGGCTGCCCTCAAAAGAATACACAAAAGAAAATTCCAAATGAGACCGTGAGGCCCGACGTACCTTCCAGCGGCCGTATCTGTCAGCCAGGAGGCCAAAGAGGATACTGAAGACCATGTAGCCAAAAAACACCATCTGCGGGTGCGGGTGAGACAAAATGGTTCTCCAAGTCATTTTTAGAAGATGTTACTTCACCCCATTAGCCATTTGCACTAGAAGTAGGCTGGAAATACGTGAGGAATGGGAGTTAAAGAATAGGGTTTCACAAAGCACTTGCTTGCTCCTGACACACTTCATGTTCAGAATTTTAAAGACAGGAGTTTATGCTCCCTGTTGGCGGATCCCACTCAATCGCCTAACGAGGGAGACACCCCCCTCCCCCGCGGGTGGAAACAAGGTCCTCGGAGCTGCTGTCCTCCTGCTGCTAGAGGACAGCTTCGGCTCCATTCAGGTGTGTACTTGTGAATTTCCACTGTAATTTTTAGAAGTCTCCATTCATGCTCTGCCTTATTCAACATACAAACTGGGACGACTAGAAGCAGTCTCTCTTTATGTTATGACAAATAAACATTTCTTTAAAACACCAAATCCAATCACCCATTTAAAAAACTCTTCAGAAGAAATATAAATCCTCAGATAAACCTACTTCTTTTCCTTGCTCGTTCTCTCCATGGCCTGTCCTCCCCTGGTAAAATTCAAGGACCTGGGATTTGACACCAGGGTGTTATTTATTATAACTCGGCCTGAGCCCTCAGCCGCTGCCTGTGCCTCTGGGCTCCTTATTTTCCTGCCTTCAAGCAGTTCAGGCTTCACTGCAGCCATGACTGACGGCCTCCAGGGCAATCAAAGGAATGCTGTTAGCTCGCATTTCTGGGGAAAACAAACCAAACCAGAAACGGCTCTGTTTCCCTTTAGCTGTCGCTGTTCTGCTTTTTTTTCTCCTTCCCTCACTCTTCAGAGGGAAGACTCAAATGCCTTTCTCCCACACGGAACCATGAAAAATTCATCATATGTATTACTGCACGACAAAAGCCGCGATGGGGCCCCACGCGCTACACTTTCTAGGGCAGAAACATCAGCAGCCCCATTTGACAGACTGCGCAGACAGAAACCTGTAAGCTTGCGGGGGCTCAGGTTCTCCCTCTCCCCGCTTCCCTCCCTCGCCCACGAGCCTCAGCGGCGCCCCTTCTGGAGCGCCCTCTCCCGCCCGCCCCTGCCCCCACCCCACTGCCCCCTTCTGCGCTATCCCCCACTCTCCACCCGGAAGACGTCCTCCTCTGCTCGTGCGCCCCACCTAGTGCGCACAAAACCCTCGAGCGCCCCGATCCTCCATTCCGCACGACCCTGACCGCCCCCATC